>NW_007173380.1:7392-41953 GCF_000164805.1 Carlito syrichta | reverse complement strand
AGGGAGGGTGAGAGAAAGAAAGAGAGAAAGAAAGAAAGAAAGAAAGAAAGAAAGAAAGAAAGAAAGAAAGAAAGAAAGAAAGAGAGAAAGAAAGAAAGAGAGAAAGAGAGAAAGAAAGAGAAAGAAAGAGAGAAAGAAAGAAACAAGGACAAATTATTTTGAGTTTCATAGTCTAATTGAATACATTTTAAGATATTTCTTGACAGAGATAACTCCAAACTGAGTAGAAAATATTCAAAGGTTTGCAAAGAGACATAATAAGAAAATGGAAATTCAGATGAAATTTATGTCATCCAAGTGCATTTCTTACATCAAAATTTCTCATAAAACTTCATCTATCCAGGAAACTTCCCTTGACTCAACTTCAAATAAATAATATATGTCTTCTACTTACCTTGTAATTTATTATTTTTAGGGGCCGCTCATTATTCAGATTGTATGTCAAGCTTACTCAGTGGAAATTCACACTTGGGCATTGATAAGTCAGGCAATTCTCTGATTTATCTACTTAGTGTCAGACACTGAGTCTGCTGACAGCAAATATAGTTTTTAGTGATCACAGTAGCAAAGAACTCCACTTGATGGGATATTAACGCTTTTAGTCATAAGTGAGAATCAATGATTTGTTGGAGTTGTCTGAAAATGTCTCTTCATGTGGATCTCTCACAGCCAGAAAATTATGCAAAACATCTGAAGTCATGGAAGAGATTTGGAATCAATGAACCCTACAAGTAAAATGGGATTCTGTTATACAGTTTATTACTATTATTATTTTAAGAATACGTGCAAGATCATGCAAATACTTTGCACACTTTTATACTTGAAATAGTGACATTTTAAGATAAAATATTTAAAATTGCAAAATATAACACCTCTTATGAATATATGCAGGAAATCCTGCCTATAAATGTAACTTAAATAGTCTATATGAGGAAACAAATATAAAACAAATCAATGGAATTAAATTTTAAAATATTATTAAATGTACGTTTTCTCACAGTAAAAAAGAATTTACCCCTAAACAATATTGACAATAGTTATAATGTAGAACTGCATATGTTGGTATTATATTTTATTGCTAAAGTTTCATGTATAATAATTAATCCTTATAGTGTTCTCTCAGTAGAATTATATTTTATTGATTTAAGAAACTTTGGAGCATAATCTGTTAATACTAATTTTAAAATAGCTATTTAACATACACTATCAATATGAACAGATATGACCCTGATATTAAGATGCTTACAGCCTACTTCAGAGATTGATGAGAAAATAATTATTATTAACATAATGACCACTAAACTATGCAAATTTTTGTAGAAACTTAGTTTCTAATTGTTATACAGAAATGTTAAAATAACTAAAACTTGAAACAAGATTACAATATTTCAGGTGGGCAAAGGTGGAAAATACATTTGAGAATGAAGTAACTTCAATTAAGTAAAGGGAAATAATACAAGCAAAAATAAGGAGGAGGAAAATGAGGAGGGGGACAAGAATGAGGTGAAGAAGGAAAATAATCTTCTTTAGGGACTCATGCAAAGTTCAGAAATTTCTGGAGTGTAAATTCAAGTGGAAGAAAGTATAAAATGCATCTTCATTTGTAGGCCCAAATGAACATAAAATACTACTACAGTATACAAAATGTCAAGATTTAAGCAGTGAGTTTTATATAGTCACTAAATACTTGGAAGATTAAGACTTTGTGGTACGGTTTGATAAGGATGAAAGAAATGGTGTTAAGATAATGGGCTATATGGCAAAGACAAGTGGTTGTTTTCCAGAATTTGTTCCCTTAATTTCTGTGCACCTAACTACATTTTTTGATGTGTATTCCATTTTGTGTGACTATTTGATTAAGTTCTTGCAAATATATTATGAGCAGGAGCAATGTGTGCCACTCTGGAAGATTTAGTTTTAAGTTCAGTACATGCCTTCTTCACCCTTTCTTTTTGGACAAAACCAGAAGTGACCAAAAACCATGTAGATAACAAATAACTTACAGCTTGACAGAAAAAAAACGTGGATAGGAATCAAGATGACTGGAAGATATGAGTCATTGGTGGTGGAATTTTAACATGAGAAAAATTTCTTTTTTCTTTAAGTTACTAGCTCACTGAGTCTCTTCCTTTTATCCTAAACAATGTATTTTTCAAAATTTTAAGCACAATTTCTAAGGTATGTGCATTAGAGTTTTTCTCACATAGAAATAATGTGAGGAAAGAGTTCCTTCTTTTTTTTTTAGATATGAAGTGGTATTTAGGATATATAAATGGAGGTAAATGAAAGTGAAGATTTACTTTCAAATTTAGCATAAATCTTTAAGCTGTTGCTTTTCTTTGAGAGTTGAGTAACATCTGTAGCAAATGAAAAAAATAAACATTGGGAACACATAAAGACTGAGAACAAAAAAGTTTCAGGGAAAACATTTCTAAATTAATAATTAAGGAACATTAGAGGAAGGCACATCTTCAAGAGATTTGTCAGAAAAGCAGAAAGGAAGAGATAATCTTCATAGAATCTAGTGGGAAAGGATGTTTTGAATGGAGGCTGTTGTCAACAGATTGAATGTTCTAGAAGGGTAAAATAATAAAAACAATAGTGAAATAAATAAGTACTGAGAAGTTGTGATATCTAGGTGAGTATGGTAAATGCAGCAGGAGATTACACCCTGATATTAAAATGGCTTTCTTCAAGAGTGGAGGGAGCAAACATGGTACCAAACATAGAAGTGGGCTGATCTAAATTGACTGGGGCATTCAAATTCATAATATGCAGTATAATCAGGAAGATAATTGCATTGATCCGGAATAGTAAGACCTGAAAATCCTAATCAGGCTATAATCAGAGGTAGACAGTTAAGAAAATGGTAAAGCTAGGAGTGTAAAAACAGGTAATTATTAAGTATATTTTAACAAACACCCATTACTTTATATCTTTTCACATTTAGAGTTTCACATTAAAGTTAATTTTTAAAAACTCCCATGTTACTCAGTATGTATATTTGGTATTTGCTCAAATTTCATCTCAATGAGGCATTTAAAAAATAATCCTAAGGATAATTGTGACCTTCAAATGCTCCCTTCTCCAGTAGTTTTTTTTGTTTTAATTTCCATAGTCCTAAATACTATCTAATATGCAATGTACTTCATATATTTACTTTGAATATTGCTTATATACTGAAAAACAAACAAAAAATTATAGAAGTTTTATTTCTGTTTTTTCTATCAAGAACCACATCTGTTCAATAGTGAATATTCAATAAATAATTATTTAACAAATGACTGACTTTTGCCTTTTTGACTTTTTGCACAGCACTTCCTTTCCTCATAGAATTCTACTTTACTTCTTATTTATTATTATTTTTTTTGAGTTGGAGTCTCACTCTGTCACCCAGACTGGAGTGCAGTGGCTGCTCCTGGCCACCGCAGCCTCAATCTGCTGGGCTCTGGCAATCCTTCCGCCTCAACCTTCCAAGTAGCTGGAACTACAGGTGTGCACTACCACACCCGGCTAATTTTTGATTTATTGTAGAGATGAGGTCTCAACAAGTTGCCCAGGCAGGTCTCGAACCAGCAGACTCAGGCTATTCACTCACCTCAGCCTCCCAAAGCACGGGATTACAGGCTGAGCCACCGAGCCCGGCTCTATTTTACTTCTTTATATTTGATAGCATCGTTTTAAATTTTTTGTATTCTTTTTGCTCCTTTGTGCTTTTTTTGTTCTTTTTAAAAAATATGAACTGTTTTAACCTTTCACTCTTTGTCTCTTTGTTTAATTAAGTTTATTTCAACTCAGTATTTATTGTCAGGTAAAATTATTGAAGATCATCTCTGACTCTACTGCTTTTCCACTGAAGTTATGTTACAGGGCATTTTCAGATTCACACATGTAGCCATGATTGATGCAAATATACATAGTTCTCAATTCAGTTTTCAGTTATGTTGAAAGCCAGCCACGGGGGCCCACTGGGCATTAGGGATCAGGAAGGGCCATTGACCCCAAGACCACTAGGATGTGTTCAGGAGCTGTTGACCCCATTCCCTCCCTCCTTTTCCATTTGGCACAAGGAACCAGGAAATGTTCCTGCTGGCTCTAACAGAGGACTCTGAAACTGGAACGTACACAGCTATACCTGGGAGTCTATTGTTTCCATTTTCCACGGTTTATGGTCTTTTGCTATTAAACAATTTAACTTTGAGTCACATTGAGGAGCCTTAGTGCAAGTCAAGTTTCTCTTGATGTGATTTTAGAAATTTATAGATATAGGTTTTAGAATATAGTTTATATAGATTAAAAAAATTTTAGCAATCATTTTATTATAGAAGTGTGATTAGTTCAGTTTGATTCCGGGGGGCCAGTGAAGTTTGTATTATGCCAGCTGGTTCTAGGAGAGTGTAACCATAGCAGCAACTGTTTCATAGAAACTAGTTTGAATTGGCATAGAATAGTAAAAGGTAATATATCATTATGTTGGTTTCGGGTGTAACATTGAATGATGTTATGTAGCTATAAAAAATTAAGGGTACATAGAAACTGGATAAGAACTTCATGTTTTTCTTCATGTTTGAAAAATACATCTGCTTGAGAATGGGGGATGTCCTGTGTATACCTGGACCCAGGAGTTCCTGTGATAACTTTGCAGAGTTTGGGGATAAAAGCCCTGGGATTACACCCATTAAATGGCCTCTGGTCACCTGAAGTCCAGTCTCTTTCTTTCTCCCCCCTTTCTTTCTCTTTATATCTAGCCCTCCAGTTTAAAGCACCAATGCCACCACACCTACCAAGGGACCCCCAGTCTCCGCAGGGGCAGGACCCCCACACAGTTAAGCAAGCATGATTTTTTAAAGTGTGATTCTTCTAAACTAAATCATGTTATATTTCTATTCTAATGTTTTCATAATATTATAAATCAACAATATACATTAAAATATAAGTTCAAGCATTTATTGTCATTAGGGTCATTCCTGAGTCATTCTTAAAAATCATTTATCTAGTGACATCTACCTGATTTCATATTCCATCATGCACCTTATGCTATATTCTTCACACCCAGTTTTTTTATGACCCTTCTATTCTTGAACATTGTGATAAAGGCAACAGATGCAAATATTAGATATCTTGCTAATATGTTGGCCAATTTACATTGTGCATTTTAAAAATAGATTTAAAGGGCACAGTTACATGGCTATTAGTATAGTTGCAAAGTTGTTCGACCAACCACCACCACTCTCCAATTCCAGAACGTTGTCAAACCCCCAAAAGATTCCCCAAAATTAACAATCAAACTCTATATCTCCTTTTGCCCCCAGTCCTCAGGATATATGAATCTACTTTCTGTTTTTAGAAATTTGTCCACTATGGACATTTTATACAAAATTAATAAACAATATGTACAATATACAACCTTTTATGTCCTGCTTATTTGACTTAGGATAGTGTTTCACTTAGGATAGATCCATTCATATTGTAGCATTTATCAGCACTTAATTTTGTACTCACATAATATTGAATTGTATGGATATGTAATATTTAGTTAATCCATTTATTAATTTATAAACATTTGGGCAATTTCAAATTTTTTGCTAGTGTGAATAATGTTGTTATAAACATTAATGTATAAGTTTGTGTTTGGATTTATGTATTTGTTCTCTTGGGACTATATCTATGAGTTAAAACAGTGAATAATGTGAGAATTACATACCTTTTTTCCTTTTTTTCTTTTTTTTTTGAGTTGGAGTCTCACTCAGTTGCCCAGACTGGAGTGAATGCAGTGGCCACTCTCGGCCACTGCAGCCTTGACCTGCTGGGTTCTGGTGATCCTTCCACCTCAGCCTTCCAAGTAGCTGGAACTACAGGCGCACACTGCCACGCCTGGCTAATTTTTTGATTTATTGTAGATATAAGGTCTCGCCAAGTTGCCCAGGTGGGTCTCGAACCCTCAGGCTCAGGCAATTCACTCACCTCAGTCTCCCAAAGCATGGGATTACAGGCTGAGCCACTGAGCCCAGCAATTACATACCTTTTTAAAGAAACTTCCAACCTGGTGCAGAAAGTCGAAGTATTTTACATTCCAAGGAGAAATATTCAAGAGTTTCAAATTTTCCTCATTTTAATTAAAATTTGTTATCTTTTTTGTATTATTGCCATCCTGTTCGGTATAAGTTGACATCTCAATAAGATTTGTATATCTATTTCCCTAACAAATAATGATGTTGAACCTCTTTCTATGTGCTTATTAGCAATTTGAACATCTTCCTTGGGGAAATGTCTTTCCTCTTCTTCTTTTACCTGTCTATTTAAGCCACTTTTTACTAATATTTTTTACAAAAATTTGATTAACACATCTAGTTAAATCTAACAATTTTCCTTCTTGTATGCCTTTTGATCTCTCAAAATTGCGGGAAAAAAATGAATATGGACCATAGTAGAAAATAAATATATATATTTATTTACTGATTCTATGATTTGGGTGAACCAGAAATATTTGAATTCAAAAACAATAAAGAACCTCAACCTGTATCCATTATATTTTATTATATACTATATTAAATCACATTTTAAATGCTATATATTATATTATATTATTATTAAGTACGGAAGGGGAAGCAAATTGTATTGATCAGAATGAGCAAAGGTAAAATGTTGAAATAAATACTTTTTTTTTTTAGAAAGTAGGATTTATTGAGAGGACAGAAAAGCTCCCACGGTGGGAGGAGACTAAAGGGGGATGCCCATGAATACAATCTTAATGACCATTCTTTTGTTTGAATCTATTAAGGAATTATATATATTTTATCATATATTCTATGCTACAGAAGATAATTTTCAAATTAGGAAAGAAATATATACTTTGAAAAAGTGTATTCCTCTCTCTCTCTCTCTCTCTCTCTCTCTCTCTCTCTCTCTGTCTCTCTCTCTTTCTATATATATATATTTTGAGCAACTACTTGGGGCTCACCACATTGCTAACAACTGAATTTGCAGAGATTAATAATTATTCATCTTAATTTGAAGAGCTAACAGTTTAGTGAGTGAAAATACTCAATGACTTACTAAAAATGTTCTAAATATTCTAGAGACTAAAAGAACCTCAAATGACTTTTAAAACAAAGTATATCTTACATATGCAATTTGCTTTTTTAAAAAATGTGGTCAGTATATTATCTTTTTTATCTCAGGAAGTTATATACTATTTCACATTTTGACTCATTTAAAATGCATTCACATAGGATTCCTGGGTATCTGATGGAATCTTCTTCATTGTCAGGAATGTAAGTTAAGGACAAATTTGTAATATTATGAAAAGAGTTAGTGTATAAAAAGGCTAGAAGTTGGTGAAGATGTATCAAAATTCAGGAAAGACTTAATTGAAATTTTAATGCCAACTTCACATTTTAAAAAAAATTACAGAATCTCATTAATGGTAGTCTACACATACTTTATTGTCAGTGTAGAAAACTTTAAGTGGTAATTGTTAAAAAAAATACTATTAAAGAAAACAATCTGTTCTTATTCTTTTAAAACAAATAATTTAGATATATCACCAGGCAAAATTTTCACTTATAAAAGATAGTCGACTTAAAATTACTTCTCTAGAATTTAAAAAACGGTATCTATCTAATTATACTAAATGGAATACACAGAACATTCTTAAAGTTAATGTGCAAGTACAAGAAATAATTAATGTGATATTATTCTTAAGAAGATAGGTGGTGAGTTTCATTATTCAGTTCAGTGTGTATTACTCCCATGATATAAAAAAAGGTTGCCATGACAATGATATTACTCTATACTCTTAGTTTAAGAACAAATTCTCCAAAATATCTGTTCCACATACTACACTAGCCTGCAAACTTTTACTAAATAATTTGACTTTTTAAAGTATAAATATGATACACAATGCTACATCAGAATTTTCAATGTGATATTAAAAAAAAATCTATTTGACTATGAGTGGATATTTTAAGCTTTCTTCAGGATTGAGAAATCTAACCCCTGAAGAGAATTTAACAAATTATTTAGTTCCCCAGGACTTTCTCAATGAATACTATACTTTGAAAATCAGCTAGTAGACAACCTGTAGAAAATATCTGCTAAACTTAATGCCAAAAATTGCATAGTACCTAAATATGTAAAACACAACTGTCGTATTTAATATTTGTTTTTAAATTTTTATTTATTTTAATTTCTAATACTCATATGGCAAATATCTGAGGACTTATGATTTTATTAAATAAATATAGATACTGATTTCCAGCAAGGTGGCAATGAGAAAGGTCAGAATGTGTTCATCTCCACAAAAGTGAGTGTCTGTAATGACTCTGCATGAATGAATGTGTACCAGTGGATAAGTGAAAGTCAGTCTTAGGGGAGACTCAGATTAATGCAGGTTAATCTGGGCTCTCCTCCATAGGTGACTACAATCTCCCACCGCCCTGAGATTGGAGCCAACAGCTCACAGGAACGTCTGGTGTTCTGAGGACTCTCCTAAGAAAAGCATGCCGAATATAACGAATTCTCATCATCTGGCACCTGGTCCACATCATTACCTGTGAGAGAAAAGTGGCTGGAGTCCTGGATCCCATCGTGGGGAGAGAAGATCAGGGAGAGCTGGGGAGGAGTCCCATCACCAGTGAGGAAATGCCAAATGGAGTCATTTTCTCTGTCCCAGGACTTTACAGAGACCTGCATTGCCTAGCCCAGCTACCTTGCAGTCTCCAACTTGGGACCTAGAGGTAATCTTATCAAACTTGGGAAGATAGAAGCCCCTCTCCCATGCTGGATCAGACACAGACATATCACATCTGAGTGACAGACTTGATAGGCAGCGAGGCAGATGAGTCCAGATCTGAGCCATATTCCTCCCACAGTTGACCCTGGGGCATCTAACCCACTCTGAGAGCAACTCTATCAGCCTACACTGAGAGCAGAGATGAGGGGTTGGAGACCAGAGCTGAAAGAAAGTTGGACTTACAGGAATGCCCTAAAACAAGTTTCGGGTTTTTTGTTTGTCTGTTTGTTTGGCTTCCTCATTTTGTTTGTTTGTTTTAGTCTTTTCTCTCTTTCTTTCTGTTTTTGATTATGTTTTCATACATTCTTTGTTTCTATTGTTTTATTGCTGTTTTTTTAGACCTCCTGTTTGTATATGGGTATTTTTGAGGGAGAGTACATCAACAGGAGGATTTTGTCTGCTTGTGTTTTTGTATGATTTTCTGTATGTTTTAGTTTTTTAAAATCTTTTTTGCCTTTGTGTCTCTTTCCATTTGTTAGTTGGTACACCTGTCTGTTTTCCCTCTTATTCTCTCTTTCCACCTTCCTCTTATCCCCCTCCTTTCCTTTTTTTCTCATATTTTCCTTATCTCATTTTGCTTTCAGGTTGCAAACCTATACCTCCACTGCATAGGCAGATTGTAACCAGTGGGAAGTGGGTTCCAGGGGCCCCACACACTTGTTAGTAGATACTGGGATCTATAGATAGTTTCTGAATCACAGCTCCCCCCTCAATTAAATCTCAAAACTGCAAAAATATAGCCCCCCATCCACAGTACAGCTTTAGAATTGAACAAAGTCAGAGGAGTCACATAAGGAAGACTAGGAGATTGAGCAAACAGAAGTAAAAACTACCCCCATCCCTGAACAATAGAAATAAAGAAGTAGCTCTCGGTCTCTCTTTCTCTCTCTCTCTCTGTCACCCTCTCCCTCTCTGCAACTCTCTCCCCACCTCTCTCCCACTTCCTCTCTCTCTCTTACTCTCTCTCTTTTTATTTTTTCCTGTTACAGATTCCCTCTGTAACAGTCACTTTAATAAATCTCTTGGTGCTGAAAAAAAAAAAGAAAGAAAAAGAAAGAAATAAAGAAGGAATAACAAATGGAGGGGAAATCTATACAAATTAAGAAAAATCAAAAGAGGAAGGTGGGTCTCACACAGAACTGTGGAAGGTCAGACACTAAGAATACAAACAATGAAGAGCACCCAGAATGATTGATCTCAACCACAAACCCAGGTATTAAGACATTAACAGAGATAATAAATAGAATTGAGGAGAGATAAGAGGAAAAAATGAAGAAGTTGATAAGTGAGATAGCAGCAATAAAGAATACAGTTAATAAGCTGGGCTCGGTGACTCAGCCTGTAATCTCACACTTTGGCAGGCTGAGGTGAGTGGATTGCCTGAGCCAGTGGGTTCAAGACCCACCTAGGCAACTTGACGAGACCTCATCTCTACAATAAATCAAAAAATTAGCCAGATGTGGTAGTGCACTCCAGTTGCTTGGAAGGTTAAGGTGGAATGATCGCCAGAGCCCAGCAGGTCAAGGCTGCGGTGGCCGGGAACGTCTGGGTGACAGAGTGAGACTCTGACTCAAAAAACCCAAAAATACAGTTAATAAAATAAATAACAAACTGATAAGCATGGAAAGCAGAATTAGCCAAACAGAAGAAAGAATCTCAGAGCTTGAGGACCAAAATATGGAACTAGCCCAGACTGTTAAGATCATAGAAAAGAAACTTTAAAAGATCAAATCTAACCTTTAAAACAAAAGTGATTATATCAAGAGGCCAAACCCAAGAGTAATTGGACTTCCTGAGGTTAAAAGAAAGACAGAGACCACCCTGGAACAAATATTCCATGAGTTATCCAAGAAAAATTCCCTTATCTCATCAGTGAGGTGACCATTCAAACACAAGAGATTTAGAGAACCCTTGCAAGAAAATAAATTAGAAGACCAACTCCTAGACACATAGTAATTTGCCTACACAAAGTAGTTATAAAAGAAAAAATCCTAAAGGCAGTAAGAGAAAAAGGTCAGGTTACCTACCAGGGAAGACTAATTAGAATAGCAGCAGATTTATCTACAGAAACTCTTCAGGAGAACTTGGAGCCCAATCTTCATAGTTCTCAAAGATAAACAATTTCAACCAAGAATTACCTATCCAGGTAAGCTAAGTTTCATCAGTGATGAAGAAATAACATATTTTCCAGACATTCAATCCCTAAGAACTTACACTCTCTCAGACCAGCTCTATGAGAAACACTTAAGAAAGTATATATAATGCAGAAGAAAGAAAAAAAAGTAATGACAATGCCCTTTCACATGAGTGAAAGAAAAAGATTGAAAACACACATGGATCAACCCAAAAATCAAAAGAAAGAAAACAAATCAACAGCAACAACAGCAGCAAACTCTGTAAGAACCACATGACAGTGATAAACATTCACATTTCAATGATTTACCTGAATGTGAATGGACTAAATGCACCAATGAAAAGACAAAGAATGGCAAAATGGATAAAATATCATGAGGCAATAATTTATTGTCCACAAGAGACTAACCTCACCAGAAAGGACACTCACAGACTCAAAGTAAGAGGATAGGAAACAAAATTTCAGGCCAACAGAACACAAAAGAAAGCAGGATCATGATCTTAATATCAGACAAAACACACATGAAGCTATCAAAATTTAAAAAGATATGGAAGGTCACTGCATAATGATAAAAGGCTCAATCCATCAATAAGAAATATCCATTCTAAACATATGTGCCCAACATAGAAGCACCAACTTTCATAAAGCGACTTCTAGGTAAACTTAAAAAATATATTGACTCTAGCACTATCAAATCTGGGGACTTAAATACCCTACCCAGCACATGAAAACCAAGACAAAAATCAAGAAAGGTCTAGAACTTCAACCTGACACTTGGCCAAATGGACTTAATTGATACCTACATAACACTCCATCCAACAACCAAAGAATATAATTTCTACCCATCACCACATAGAATGTACTCTAAGATTGGCCATATTTTCAGTCATGAATCAAGCATAAGCACATTTCATAAGATTGAAATCATGTCATGTATCTTCTCAGACCACAGTGGAATAAAAATAAATATCAACACCAACAAATTTTGCCTAAATCCCACAAAGACATGAACACTAAACAGCATGATGCTAAACAACTCCTGGGTCAACACGGAAATCAAAACAGAGATAAAAAACATACCTGGAAACAAATGAAAATGAAGAAACATCTTACCAATACCTCTGGGATGCCATGTAATCTGTACTAAGAGGGCAATTCATATCTCTATGAACACACATGAAGAAACTGGAAATATCACAAGTTAATAGCCTAACAGATCTCCTAAGGAAGCTGGGAAAGCAAGACCACCAAAATCCTAACTCCAGCAGAAGAAAATTCATATCACCAAAATAAAAACCCAAATTCAGGACATAGAAGACATAGCAATAATACAAAAATCAATGAAACAAAAAGATGATGCTTTGAAAGGATAAACAAGATTGATGATCCACTAGCTAGACTGACCAAGAAAAAGAGAGGAAAAACCCAAATAAATACAATCAGAAATGCAAAATATAAAGTCACAACTGAATCCAAAGAAATACAAAAGATTATCAGAGAGTACTATTTACACTTGTATGGAAACAAACTTGAAAACCTAAAGGAAATGGAGGACTTTCTGACCTCACACAACATTCTCAGATTGAAACAAGAAGAAATCTGTTTAGACCAATAGACCAATAACAATCCAAGAAATTGGCTATGCCATAAGAAAACTATTTACCAAAAGAAAGAAAGAAAGAAAGAAAGCCCTGAAGCAGATGACTTTCCAGCTGAATTCTACAAAACATGCAAGAAGGAACTGAATCCAATCCTATTGAAAGTATTCCAGGCGATTGAGAAAGAAAGAACTCTCCCCAAATCATTTAACGAAGCTAACATCACATTGATACCCAAACCAGATAAAGTTCTAACAAAGAAAGAGGACTACAGGCCAATATCCCTGATGAACATAGATGTTAAAATTCTCAACAAGATCCTAGCAAACCAAATTCAACAACACATCTCAAAAATCACAAAACCAAGTAGGCTTCATCCCCGGGATGAAGGACTGATTCAACATCCATAAGAACATAAAAGTAATTAAATACATCAGCAGATGTAAAATAAAAACCTCATAATTAAAGCCATCCACAAGAAACCCATAACCAGCATACTGCTAAACAGACAGAAATTGGAACGATTTCCCCCGAAAACCAGAACAAGAAAAGAATGTTCATTCTCACCCCTCCCTTTCAACATAGTTTTGGAAGTCCTATCTAGAACAATCAGACAAGAGAAGGAGATCAGGTATATCCAAATAGGAAAAGAGGAAGTCAAGTTATCCCTCTTTGCAGACGATATGATGCTATAACTTGAAAACCCATGAGAATCTGTCAAGAACCTCCTTGTACTGATAAAGAACTTTAGCAAAATCTTAGGATATAAACAAATGTGCAAAATACAGTTGAATTTCTATACACCAACAATAAACAAAGAGAAACCCAAATAAAATCACAATCCCATTCACAATTTCCACAAAAAAGACAAATACCTTGACATCTTCCTAACCAGAGACATGGAAGAACTTTACAATGAAAACAACCAAACGCTGCTCAAAGAAATCAAAGATGATACAAATAGAAAAATATTCCATGCTCATGGATTGAAAGAATCAACATTGATGAGATGCCCATCTTACCCAAAGCAATCTACAGATGTAACTCAATACCCATTAAATGACCAGCAGCATTCTTCTCAAACCTGGAAACAAATTCATATGGAAATGTAAATTACCACTAATAGTGGAAACAATCCTCAGCAGAAAAGAAAGTGGGAGTTATCACACTACCAGACTTTAAACTTTATTATAAAACGACAATAATCAAAACAACCTGGTATTGGTACAAGAACAGGCATAAGACGAATGGAACAGGATAGAGATTCCAGAAGTAAATTCTCAATTTCCCAACCTATTAATCTTCAACAAAGACTCCACCACCAACCACTGGGGAGACGAGAACCTATTCAGTAAATGGTGCCGGGAAAACTGACTGATCACATGCAGAATATTAAAACAAAATCCCTGCCTAACACCATGCACAATAATCAACTCTAAGTGGATGAAAGACCTAAACGTAAAACCTCAAACTATAAGAACCTTAGAAAATTCAGGAGACGCCCTTATAGAAATTGGAACTGGCAACCAATTTCTGATCAAAACTCCAAGTACTCATGCCATAAGAGATGAGATAGACAAATAGGGCCTCATCACTGACAAGCTTCTACAAAGCCAAAGAAACCATCAAGAGAGCAGGGAAGCAACCCATAGACTGGGAAAAAATATTTGCCAACTGTATGTCTGACAAAGACCTAACATCTAAGATCTACAAGGAACTCAAACATGCTGAAAAGAAAAACAAAACAAAACAAACAAAAAAAACCAGCCCCATTAAAAAGTGGGCAAAAGGTATGAATAGACACTTCTCAAAAGAAGACATATGAGCAGCCAACAGATGCATGAAAAAATGTTCAGCCTCTCTAGTCATCAAATAAATGCAAATTAAAACTACACTGAGATACCACCTAACTCCCATCAGGATGGTCATCATCAGTAACTCAAAAAACAACAGATGCTAGTGAGGATGGGGTGAGATGGGAACACTTCTACACTGTTGGTGGGAGTGTAACTAGTACGGCCTCTGTGGAAAAGTGTGGCAATTCCTAAAAGATCTAAAAATTGACCTTCCATATGACTCCGCAATCCCCCTACTGGGGAAATACCCAGAATAACTCAAATCATTCTATAAAAAAGATATCTGCACACGTATGTTTATTGCAGCATTGTTCACAGTAGCAAGAACATGGAACCAACCTTGCTACCCATCAAAAGAGGACTGGATAAAAAATGTGGTACATATACCAGATGAAGTATTATGCAGCCATAAAGAAGGACAAAATCATGAATTTCACAGCAACCTGGATGGTCTCAGAGTTTATAATACTGAGTGATGTATCACAGAAACAAAGACCTGAGTATCACATGTTCTCCCACATAAACGGATCTTGGACATTTATCATAATACTGTAAGAAAAGGATTGACAGTAGCAGGAAACTGTTGGGGTGGGAGAGGTGAGACTGGCGGTAGTGGGAATTTGCCGGGGGGGCGGGGGGCACACTCATCAACAAGGGTACCTGCATAATGAATATTTGTATACCTAACTCTGAATTTTACCCCACACCTTTAAAATAGAAAAAAGTAAAAGAAAATAAATAAGTAAATAAAATAAAATCTGTATAAAAAATTTTAAAATAAATATAGATATTTACCTCTGATCAAATGTTTGGAAATATTACTCTGTTGAAATGTTTTACATGGTTTTTATTGAAATAAAAAAAATAACATGTGTGTTTGTAAAATAACTATCCAGAATTGCTACTTACATTAAATCTGTTATTTTTTAAAGTTATGCTGATAATGGATGGTAGTATTTTTATGATTTTTTGCAAAATGAAATAATATAAAATTTATTTATCTTTATCCACAATAATTTATCTTTTTAAAATAACTGCTGATTTAACAAAGATAAAGAATACACTGCATAATGAGTAGGATGTCAAGTCTCTAAGAAGCTATGACATTTTGAAAAATGTATGCAACTAAAAACAGTGTCAAAGTACATGAATCAAAAATTGATAAAATTGCCACAAGAAAAAAATCAACTATTAGAGTTTTAAACAATATTTCTTAGAATTTAACATATTCAGCAATAAAGAACATGAGAAAGGACACAGTTTGACTTGAAATAATTATCAATCAACTGGTCATAATCTATATCTATAGAAGATTTCATCCAACAACCTCATAATACACAATATTCTTAAGCTTACATAATAGAGTCACCAACATAGAACACACCCTGGCCCATAAAATGTGCTTTAACAATGTGAAAGAACAGAAAATATGCAATGTCTGTTCTCAAGCAACAATGAAATTAAGCTAGAAATCAATCAGAGAAAGCTGAAAAATCTCAAAATATGTCGAGGCTAAACAATACACTTCTACACAGGATCAAATCAGACATCTAATAGAAGCATAAACATATGTTGAACTAAGCAAAAAACAAAAATACAACTTATTGAAACCTGGAAGATGCAGATAAAAATGATGCTTAGAAGAAAAATATATTTGAATGCATGTATTAAAATAAGAAGCAATAAAAATCATTCATCTAAACTTCCACCTTAGAACTCTAGAAAAAGAAGACCATATTAAATCCAAAATAAGCAGGATATAAAATTAGAGAAAAATTCAATGTCATTGAAACCAAGAAATCAATAAAGATAATAAATACCAAAAAATCCTTTACAGAAGAGCAATAAAATCAGTAAGACTCTTTTCAGTACAACTAATGATAAAAAGACAGAAAGCATACATTACTAATATCAGAAATGAAAGAGGGTTCTCATTACAAATTCCAAGGATGATAAAAGAATATTAAGGGAGTATGCCCATGAATTTGGTAACCTAGATAAATTAACCAACTTCTTGAAAAACACTATATACTAAAAGTCACACAAGAAAGAATAGACAGTCTAAATAATACTTTATTTATTTAACAACTATATCTCCAAGATTGATATCTCCCAAAACGGAAATCACCAGGCCCCGATAGATTTACGGTTGGACTCTATCAAAAGTGTAAGGAAGAAATTACATTTCTGCTCACACTTTAAAAAACCCCCCAAAACAGAAAACACTTTCTATTTCATTCTATGACGCCAACATCTGCATTATACCAAAACAAACAAAAAATACAAACCAATAACTCTCTTAAAAATAGATACAACAAGCCGGGCTTGGTGGCTCAGCCTGTAATCCCGCGCCGTTGGAAGGCTGAGGTGAGTGTATTGCCTGAGACCGTGGGTTCGAGACCCGCCTGGACAGCGAGACCTCATCTCTACAGTAAATAAAAAAATCAGCCAGGCATGGTAGTGCGCGCCTGTAATTCCGGCTACTTGGAAGGGTGAGGCGGCAGGATCACTGGAGCCCAGCAGGTCGAGGCTGCGGTGGCCCAGAGCGGCCACTGCACTCCAGTCTGGGTGACAGAGTGAGACTCCAACTCAAAAAAAAAAAAAAAAATAGATGCAACAATTCTCAGAAATATTAGCAAATCAAATCCACTATTGCATAAAAAATTTTTATCCCATGACCAAGATGGATTTATCTCATAATTCAAGGCTGGCTTAATATTTGAAAAATACATAATATAATTTATCATAGCAATAAGCTAAAGAAAAAGTATACATTATTACGTTAATAGATGCAGTAAAAGCATTGAAAAAATATTAAGTTCATTAATGAGAAACTCCTAGTGTACTAAGAATAGAAGGGGATTTTTCCACTTTGATTAAAAACATATACCAAAAACGTATAGTTAACGTCCTACTTGATAGTGAGAAGTTCAAAGCTAAGTATAAAATGCAAAGCTATAAAAACACCTATAAGGAAACATAAATGATCTTGCATTTGGTAATGACTTCTAAGAAATGACAGCAAAAGCACAATTCATAAAATGAAAATAATTGAAAGGGTGTACTTTATTAAAATTAAAATGTGTGCTCTGCTAAAAACATTACCAATATAAATGATAGATAATTCACAGACTGGGAGAAAATATTTGCTGAAAATGTATCTGTTAAAAGACTATTATATAAAATGTACAAAAACTGTTATAACTCAATAAAAAATGCTTGATTATAAAATGGGCAAAATATATGAACACACACCACATTAAAAAAAAAAAAACACAGATGGCAAAAAAATCATATGAACAGATGCTCCACATAATATATCATCAAATCAATGCAAATTAAAATAACAATGAGATACTACTGTATACCTACCAGAATGCCAAAATCCAAAACACTGACAAATCCAAATGTTGGCAAAAATGTGAAGCAACAGGAATTCACATTGATAGTGGTGGTATCAAATGCTAGATCAACTTGGAAAGTCAATTAGTCAGGTTTTGTTTGTTTGCTTTGTTTTGTTTTCTACAAAACTAAAGATACTCTTACTCTGTAAACCAGTAATCATGCTCCTTAAAAAGTTGCTGCTACCGGGAGATGAGTATTTTTGCAATCTCTTTTAAGATACTTACTAGTGAAATTCCAGTATTTTAATTTTGTTTGCATGTTGATTATCTGCATTTTCTAAATTTTTTCTAAAATATTTAATTTCTATGTGTAAAAAGTGGCACTATTTTTAAAATTTTTCACTTTTTTTTTCTCTTTCTCACAGAAAAGACAGAAACAAGAAAAAAACAATACATGGATGTCATACATTGAGTGACATCAACTTTACAAATTCTAATTGAGTGATCAAAGTATAAATATGTGACTGAAGATAGACTGAAACACTGAGAAAAATGTTTGGATGTTTTATATTCAACAAAGATTCTTTATCTGTCAGAAACTAAAATAAACAAATAAAAACTGTTCAAAACTATTTTTAATAAGCCCACATTTTTTAAACATCATGCCATTAAAAATGTCTGGTAATGGTGTGATATTAATGTAATCTGCTGGACTGTAAAGGACTAGTGGTGATTTCACAGAAGATCAGCTCAAGGGACATGTGCAGAAGTTTGGAAGAGTTCAGTGATGCTATAGTGTTTTCAAAGATAAATGTAAGAATTACACTTTTAACAAGCTCAAAGGCTAAAGAGTTTTCTCTAATGCTAGCAACAATCAATTTCACTGAAATTGCAATATTCAAATAAGACTGACTTGAAAAGCAAATGGAAAATGAGAATTTGAGTACTCTAAGTGGACATCATTTCTGAGATTTTTTTTTCATGTGAATGGGTTAATCAGAGATAAAGCAGTACTTGTCAGGGCAAGTGGGTTTCAGAAAAGACTTTCTTTTTAATGTAGGGTATATTTAAGCATTTTTAAATGCTAATGAGATGAATCTTCAGTAAGTAGAAAGAAAAATAGAAAGAAAACTGTGATTAATAATTTATTGTTACTTTTAAAATTTTTATTATAAAGAAGTGGGGTACAATTCAGGGTTAGGTATATAAACATTGATCATTCAGGTACCCTTGTTGATGAGCTATGCCCCTCCCTCCCCTAGCAGCTTTCCTCAACTGCCAATTCCATGCCTCACTCCCCTGACAGTTTTCCACTAATTCCAATTGCTTTCTTATAGCATTATAATTGTTCAAGGTCCACTTATGAGTGAGAACATATGGAACTCTGTTCTTTGTTTCTGAGTATAATTGACTCCAAATCCATCCAAGTTGCTGCAAAGTCCATATATTTGTCCTTCTTTATGGTTGTGTAATATTCCATTGTGTATATGTACCGCATTTTTTTAAATCCAGTCCAGCTTCAATGGGCAACATTGTTGGTTCCATGTTTTTGCTACTGTGAATAGAGCTGCAACAAACATACATGTGTAGGTATCTTTGTTGTAGAATGATTTGAGTTCCTCCGGGTATATTCCCAATAGGGGATTTGCTGGGTCATATGGAAGGTCACTTTCTAGTTCTTCCAGAAATCACCACACTGTCTTCCAAAGAGGTTGTACTAGTTTGCATTCCCACCAGCAGTGTGGAAGCGTTCCTTTTTCTCCACATCCTTACCAGTATCTGTTGTTGTTTGTTTTATTAATGATGGCCATTCTTACAGGGGTTAGGTGGTATCTCAATTTGGTTTTGATTTGCATTTCTCTGATGATGAGTGAGGCTGAGCACTTTTTCATGTGTCTGTTGGCTCCCTGTATATCTTCTTTTGAGGAATGTCTATTCATTTCTTTTGCCCACTTTGTAAAATGGTTGTTTACTTTTTTTTTACTTCTGGTGCATTTGAGTTCTTCGTAGATCCTAGATGTTAGGTCTTTGTCATATATGCAGTTGGCAAATATTTTTTCCCCATTCTGTGGCTGTCTCCCTGCTCTCTTGATGGTTTCTTTTGCTTTGCAGAAGCTTATTATTTGATGAGGTCCCACTTGTCTTTCTTATTTCTTAAGGTATTGGCCTTTAGGGTTCTGAAAGGGAATCGGTTGTCAGTTCCAATTTCCATAAGGGTGTCTCCTGAGTTTTCTAAGATTCTTAAAGTCTGAGGTTTTACATTTAGGTCTTTGATCCATTTAGAGTTAATTTTTTTGTATGGTGATAAGCAAGAGTCCAGTTTCAATCTTCTATATGTGATCAGCCAGTTTTCCCAGCACCATTTACTGAATAGGTTCTCCTCTCGCCAGTGATTGTTGTTGGAGGCTTTGTCAAAGATGAGTTGGTTGAGGGATTGAGGCTTTCCACTGGTCTATGTGCCTGTTTTTGTACTGACACCAGGCTGTTTTGATTACTGTAGCCTTATAGTAAACCTTCAAATCTGGAAGTGTGATACCTTCTGTTTTGTTTTTTGTGTGTGTGTTTTTGTTTTTGTTTGTTTGTCTTTTGCTAAGGAAAGTTTTGGTTATTTGTGGTCACTTGTGTTTCCCATATGAATTTCTGTATTGTCATTTCCAGGTCTGAGAAGAATGATGTTGGTAACTTAATGGGTATTGTGTTGAATCTGTAGATTACCTTGGGTAGGGTGGACATCTTAATAATGTTGATTCTTCCTACCCATGAGCATGGAATTTTTTTCCGTTTATTTGTGTCTTCTTGGATGTCTTCGAGCAGTGTTTTGTAATTCTCATTGTAAAGTTCTTTCACTTCTTTGGTTAGGAAGATGCCGAGGTTTTTCATTTTTTTGGTGTCTATTGTGAATGGGATTGTGCTTTTTTATTTGGGTCGCTGCCTCCTTGTTGTTGGTGTATAGGAATGCAACTGTGTTTTGCACATTTATTTTGTACCCTGAGACTTTGCCAAAGTCCTTATCAGTGCAAGCAGGTTTAACAGATTCTCTTGGATTTTCAAGGTATAGGATCAGATCATCAGCAAAGAGGGATAGCATGACTTCCTCTTTTCCTATTTGAATACCCCTGATTTTGTTCTCTTATCTAATTGCCTGAGCTAGGACTTCCAACACAGTATTGAACAAGAGGAGTGAGAGTGGGCAGCCTTGTCTTGTTCCAGCTTTCAGGGGAAATGATTCTAGTTTCTGTCCATTTAACAATATGTTAACTGTGGGTTTGTCATAGATGACACTTACTATTTTGAAGTATGTTCCTTCTATACCTAGGTGTTTGACGGTTTTTGTCAAAAAGGTATGCTGAATTTTATCAAAAGTTTTTTCTGTATCTAATGAGATAATCATGTGGTTTTCTTTTTACATCTGTTGATGTATTTAATTACATTTATGGTCTTGTGAATGTTGAACCAGTCCTGCATCCTGGGGATGAAACCTATTTGGTCATGGTTGATGATTTTTGAGATGTGTTTTTGAATCTGATTTGCTAGAATCTTGTTGGGGATTTTTGCATCTATGTTCATAAGGGATATTGGCCTGTAGTTCTCTTTCTTTGTTGGATCTTTACCCATTTGTGGTATCAGTGTAATGTTAACTTCATAAAATGATTTGGGGAGAATCCCATCTTTCTCAATTGCCTGGAATACTTTCAATAGGATTGGTAGCAGCTTCTCCTTATACCTTTTGTAGAATTCTGCTGGAAAGCTATCTAATTCAGTCCTTTTTTTTTTTTTTTGTAAGTTGTTTTCATATGACAGAGTCAATATCCTGGATTGTTATTAGTCTATTTAGTGTCTCAATGTCTTTTTGTTTCAACCTGGGGAGGTTGTGTGATGTCAGAAAGTCCTCCATTTCATCTAGGTTATCAAGTTTGATTCCATATAGGTGTACATAGTAATAGTAATCTCTGATAATCCTTTGTATTTCTTCGGGTCAGTTGTTTGATTTTTTTTTATTTCTGATTGTGTTTATTTGGACTTTTTCTCTCCTTTTCTTGGTCTTTCTGGCTGGGGGCCCATTGATCTTGTTAATTCTTTCAAACAAGCAGTTTTTTTGTTTTGCTGATGTTTTCTATGCTATTTTTGTCTTCTGTGTTTCATATTTGGGCTCTTATTTTTGTGATTTGAATTCTTCTGCTAAAGTTGGGGTTTTGGTGAACTTCTCTTTCCAGCTCCCTTAGGTGATTTATTAGCCTCTACATTTGTGATCTTTCCATTTCCTTGATGTGTGCTCATAGAGATATAAATTCCCCTCTTACAACTGATTTCATGGCACCCCAGAGGTTTTGGTAAGATGTTTCTTCACTTTCATCTGTTTCTGGGAATCTTTCAATTTCTTCTCTTATTTTCTGTGTTGACCCAGTCATTGTTCAGCGTCATGATCTTTAGTGTCCATGGGGAAATGTTGTTGGTTTTGGTATTGATCTTTATTCCACTGTGGTCTGAGAATGTGCATGGCAAGATTTCAATCTTATGGAATTTGTTTATGTTTGATTTATGGCCAAGGATGTGATCGATCTTGGAATATGTTCCATATAGTGATGAGTAGAATGTATATTCTGTGATTGTTGGGTGGAATAATCTGTAGGTATCTACTAAGTCCATTTGGTCAAGTGTCAAATTTAGGTTCTGGATCTCTTTGTTGATTTTTTGCCTTGGTGATCTATCTAGGGTTGGTAGTGGAGTATTCACTTTCCCTGCTATAATAGCATTAGAGTCAATATCTTTTTTTAGTTTATTTTATAGTTGCTTTATAAATGCTTGTGCTCCTAGGTTGAGTGCATATATGTTTACGATGGATAATCCTTGCTGATGGATTGAACTTTTATCATTATGCAGTATCCTTTTGCATCTTTTTAAATTTTTGATAGCTTAAGGATTGTTTTGTCTGATATTAAGATTGTGACTCCTGCCTTCTTTTGTGATCCATTTGCCTGGAAACTCATTTTCCATCCTTTAACTTTGAGTCTGTATGTCCCTTGTAGTGAGATGAGTCTCTCAGATGCAGCAAATAATGGGGTCATGGTTTCTTATCTAGTTCACCATTCTGTGTCTTCACATTCAGGTTGATTATTGAAATGTGATTGCTTATCCCTGTCATGAGGTTCTTATAAAGTTTTTTCTTTGTTTGCTTGTTTTTTTGTTGGTTTTTTTTGGCTTTGGGGTTAATTATGTGTGTGTTTTCAAGTTTCTTGTTGCGCTGTATTCTTTGTTGATTCTGTGCTCTGTTGTTCTCTTGGGATGTGTGTGATCATTCTTTTTTCTTTCTTCTGTGCTTAATACCTTTTTACATGTCTCCTGTAGAACTGATCCGGAAGCTGCATAATCTCTAAGAATTGGAATTATGGGAAGAATTTTAATTCTCCATCACTGATGAAGCTGAGGTTGGCTGGATAAAATTCTTGGTTGAAATTGTTTTTCTTTGAGGACTTTGAATATAGGGTGTCAATCCCTTCTTGCTTGTAGTGTTTCTGATGATAGGTCTGCTGCTATTCTGATTGATTTTCCCCCTGAGATAGTTTGACCTTTCTCTCTTGCTGCTTTTGCGAGTTTTTCTTTTGTGCCTACTTTTTGTAGTCAAATTACTATGTCTGGTAATATGACTAGGGGCTGGTCTTCTCATTTGATGTCTTGTGGGGGTTCTCTGTATCTCTTGTGCTTGGCTGGTCACATCTCTGGTGAGATGGGAAAAGTTTTCTTGGGTTACCTCCTGGACCACTTGTTCCAAGTTATTCTCATTTTCCCTTTCTTCTTCTGGGATATCAATCAGGCATAGGTTCGGCCTCTTGACATAATCACACATCTCTTGTAGGCTTTGTTCTTTCTTTCTGAGTCTTCTTTCTATGTTTTTTACAGATCGAGTTAATTCCACATTCTGGTCTTCGAGTTCTGAGATTCTTTCTTCAGTTAGATTAATTCTGCTTTCCATGCTTGTCATCTTGTTACTTATTTCCTGGATGAAATTTTTTATTGCCAAAATCTCTGTTACAAGTTCTTTCGGTGTTGCATCTTGTCTTTCTTAATTCTTATTCACTCTTTCCATCCATTCCCTAATCCCTATCTCATTCTGGGACCAGTCATTGGGGACTTCCATTGTTTGGGCTCCAAGGTCTGATTTCTCAGGAATTTTGTCTTTGGTAGACTTGGAATTGCCTGAGATCTTCCTTTGACTTTTCCTTATTTGTGACAGATATCTTGGTTTTTTTCTTTAATTCTATTATTCAGTGGCAATGGGAGAGACGTTCCCTTCTCATGTTTGCTCATTCCTCTATTCTTCCTTGATCCAGGTTCTGGATTTGTTCTATTTTGAAATAGGATTGTGAATGGTAAGCTTTGCTATCTCTTGTAGTTTTTGAAATCCAAGTGAAGTGGGGGATGAGGCACTAGGAATGAGATGCTACTTGCAGATTTAAAAGTCCACTTATTGTGGTATGTGTTCCCTGAGATCCACTACTCACCACCACTCTATATGACAATGCAAAGCAGAAACCAACACACTACAAAACAATCTGGAATGACAACAACGCAAAACAAAACAAACCACACACACACACACACACACACAAAAAAACCAAGAAAACTAAACACACACATGCCTAGTACAAAATGAATAGAGAAGAATGACAAAAAGACCAAAGGGGGGAGAATAAGAAAAAAGAAGAAAAATGGGGGGGGGAATTCAGCTGGAACCTTCACTCATATATTGACACACCCCTTAAACTAAAAAAAAATGAATATTAAAAAAACCCCAGAAGAACAAAAGAGCAAAAACCAACAACAAAATCAAAAGATGAACACTCAATCATTCACATATACACATAAGCAGAGAATGACAAATAAAAGAAGAAAGAAATGGAAAAAGAAAAAAAATTGGGGGACGGGATGCAGATCAAGTTCTCACATACACATTCATGTACATAAGAAAAATATTTTTTTAAAAAGATGAACTAAACCTGTCCTCTTGTGGCAGGCTCTGTAATTGTTCCTCTAATCAGATCTCTCCTGTGGAGCCACCCCTTTCACTCTCTCCTCAGGGAACAAAGAAGGAGAGGGGGAAGGCCAGTGGTGGTGGGTGGGGCTGCAGTCCTCTCCTCCCACTCTCATTTGGTCAGGGAGATGTCTAGTGGGGATGTACAGGATAGTCTCTTCCCCAGGTACATACTCTCACGAAGTTGCCCCAGTCAGGCCTATCCTGGAATCAGATTCTCCTATTGTGACTGATGTCCAGGTCCTGACTGGGTTTGTTCCTCTCAGTTGTGGCCCAGCTGTGTGGGTCTGGCATTCAGAAGATTGCTGGAGATGAGGGGGTTTGGGTCAGCCCTGGACCCACCACTGATCTCTTTGGAGTTCTTCCTCATCCTTTTCTGGCCACACTCTTTGTACCATGGCTAGATCAGGGTAGGGGGTGGGGCACCTGGGACTCAGCACTCGTCAGGTCTCTCTGAAGTTTGTGCTCTCAGGATATTTCCTCTGGGTCATTATCCAGCCCTGAGTAATTGATCTGCCTTTCACAGAGATCAGATCTCTGTCCTCCATCTGCAGCCCCTTCCAGCATCTTGATAGGTGCTGAACTGTGAGGCAAAGCCAGGAGCAGTCTCTCTCCTACTTCATTGGTGAAGGAGCACCTAGGGCAATAGTTTGTCCATGCAGCTTAGGCAACAAGTTGGAAGTTGCGGGGGGAGCTGAGTGGCAAATCTCTGCCTGGAAAATGACTGCTGTGGGTGACTCCTCACCAGGCATGTATTCCTCTCCAGATTACCCCATGCTCTCTCTCCAATAATCAGATCCTGTGTTCCAGCAGGTTTGGTATGACAGGTGATAGTGTGCACCCGGTGCCACACGCTAAGAATCAGCTGAATTCAGCAGTCTTTTCTCAGGCACATTCCCATAGGCAGCAGGTGTTTCTGTGCATGATCTTGTGAGTTGTGCTCTAATTTCAGGGCGGTGGGGGCTTGCAGTCACCCTCAGAGGGGGAACCCGGGTGCATGCAGTTGAGTATCTCCTCAAATGGACTTTCACGCTCCCACCGGAATCCGCCTACTCACACAGAGAGTCTTTATTGTCACTTGCCTCCACAGAGAATCTTACAGCCCGACCTGTCAGTTGCCATCTTCTAAATAAACCATGATTCACAATTTAAGTGGTGAAAAAAAAAAATGAGAAGTAAAATGCAAATCACTGTGGAGAAATTGTCTCAAATGAGAAACAAAAAACATTTTTAATAGGAGAAGAAAGGTAGACCATGGGCATAGACTGTGGTGTGGTTGAAGGTTTTAATGGATAAATGAGGTATTTGAAAAATTTGCATTATTTCTGAAATAGAAAATAACATCTACTGAGATTGAATGAGGGGGGATGTGAAGTTTGAGGACAGTAAAGAAAGTATAAAATTGTAATTGCAGGGAGAGTGAGTATGGTTAATAATTTGAGATGGGTAGGATGGAGTAGTGGGGAAGGCATATGTGTTCTATGTACCCTAACTCAACAGTTTTCTTGGTTAAATGACTAAGATGTCAACACATATACTTGAACTGGTATGGGACCTTAATCTTCATACACACCTAGAAAATATCAACTTTATTTCCATACTTGTCTCAAATGTGACCTTTAATTTCTTTAGATTTTCAAACTCTCATAGAATTAATATATCAATATTTTTCTGGATAGCATAAACATTGGCCAGTATATATATTTACCATCCAAGTCCCATTGTGTGAAATATTTTAGTGTGTATATCATCCTTTAGAGTTTCAGCTTCAAGAACAATGATCATCTTTACTTTTAGCAAGTAACTCTTTATTTGAAAAATAGTTAACTCTCACCAGTTTCTAAGACTTGATTAGGTTAGATGATCTTAGATAACAGATAATCTCTTTTTCCTATAAATTGCTTCGTTAGCATAATGACATATAAAAATACAACACATACACACACACACACACACACACACACACACACACACACACCTAAATGAAAGACAGATACTGATTTTCTAATTGCAGTTACTTCAGAATCCTTACTTTTTTCACCTATTTGCTCTCTGATGTAGTTAGGTTGACCTTCCCTAATTATCATTCTTTTACCTCTACAGCTACATTTAAAATTATCTGTGATGTTGTTTATTTGTGCTGAGAATGTTATTTGTGATTTATTCTTCAGGAACAAAATGAAGTTCAAAATTTCATCTGCCCCCAAAGTGTATATGAAATATTTCAGCTGCAGCATCAATACATTTTGTTCAAATTTTCTTATATTATTTTTTTCGTGAACATATCTTACTTCAAAATCCAGCCTGCAATCCAATTTGGATATTCCTAATGCTTCAACTGTGTTGCAAAAAAGGTCTCTGATTTCATAGTGGTTGTCCAAAGAAAATAACTATGAATACACTTTGTTTATGGGAACTTGTTTGTGCTTTCTTGAGAAATTGTACAGGTGAAATGTAGGAAAAAAGTTACCTTTTTTTTTTTTTTGAGTTGGAGTCTCACTCTGTTGCCCAGACTGGAGTGCAGTGGCCACTCCCAGCCACCTCAGCCTTGACCTGCTGGGCTCCAGCGATCCTTCTGCTTCTGCCTTCCAAGTAGCTGGAACTACAAGGCGCACACTACCATGCCCGGCTAATTTTTTATTTATTGTAGAGATGAGGTCTCGCCAAGTTGCCCGGCGGGTCTCGAACCCGCGGGTTCAGGCAATCCACTCACCTCAGCCTCCCAAAGGCACGGGATTACAGGCTGAGCCACCGAACCCGGCTCTCCTTTATTTTTAGTTGACATCATATTACATATATGATAAAATATCATAGATCATATTCACAGAGTGTTTTGGAATTTGATTTATTCATTGGCCTCCAAAAGTTTGTTTATAAATACTTGCCAATTTGTCAAAATTTATGATGACTTTTACATGATAATATCATCAGAACACCTGCAATGAATAGTTATATTTTTGTGTAATACTTGTGAATCTGTATGTGTTCCTGATTCCACATGAGTTTAATTATATACATATTGAAATGATAATTAGAAATAACTAGAATAATCATCTTGCATTAAAACTTCTAGAATTTCTTTAATGTTGGAGAAACTGAGAAATATAACTTTATTATCTGCGTCTGTTAATTTATTTCAAATTAGTTTCCCTCTAAAATATGGTGCCTCAACTTGAGGACATAACAGTATTAGAAGCTTAATATTCCAGACTATGGTCAGATAAGATTTTCTAATTTTTGCATTTTTCTCTGTTTTGCATATGTTGTTTGGTTAGGTAGTTAAATTGCACAAAATCAAAACTGTCCTGAAATCAAAATCACCTTTATTGAAAACAAATGCATTTATATTATAAAATAGTTTAAAATATTAAAATTTAAATATATGCTGAAAATATTACTTTTGTCTACAATACTGAATTTAAAAAAAACCTGTTACTGAACTTAAAGTAAAAGCTTTCAACTTTTCATTGAGTATGATGTTAATTGTGGATTTGTCATATATGCCCAGTCTTATTAGTTCTAAACAATAAAGTACTAGAAATCCTTGCCAGAACATTTAACTTAAAAAAAGGTAAGAAAGAAAAAATAAAAGGCATCTAAATACAAAAGTAAGAATGAAAATGTGTCTGTTTGTTGATGACATGATAATATATACAGAAAATCCTACACTCCACCAGGAAACTGTTAGAAGAAATCAACCAGTTCAGTAATATTGCAGAGTACAAAATCCATATGTAAAAATAAGCAATGATAGTAATCCCATTTAAAAGTATCAACAAGTGAAATAGGAGTTAACTAACAGTGAGAAAGATCGATATACTAAAAATTATTGATTTAAAAAACCACAAATAAATGAAAAGATATTCCTTGCTAATGGATTCGAATAATCAGTATTGTTAAAATACCCATACTATCCAAAGCAATCTACAGATTCAAGAAAATCACTATCAAAATTCTAACGTCATTTTTCACAGAAGAACAAATTCTAAAATTTGAGTGGCAACACAAAAGACACCAAATAGCCATAGAAATGTAGGAGAAATTGATCAAATCGGGAGCTTCACACTGTCTGATTTCAAAACATATTATAAGATTGCTATTAAAATCAAAATAGCATAAAATGGCATAAAAACAGATTGGCCAATGAAACAAAACAGAAAACTCAGAGGTAACCCACACATTTACAGACAATTAATTTTGGACAGAGGTGCCAAGAAAACACAATGGGGAAAGAAGGGGCTCTTCAATAAATAGTGTTCAGGAAATTGAATATCCAAATGCAGTAGAGTAAAATTGGACCTTATCTCACACCATATACAAAACATCAACTAAAAAAGTATTAAACAATAAAAAGTAAAATCTAAAAATGCAAAATTATTAGAATAAAACAAAAAAAAACTCTATGACCTTAATCAGGGTGATAATTTTTAAATAGGACTCCAAAGGTGCATGCAACAAAAGCAACAACAGATAAATGGGATTACATCAAACTAAAATGCTTTTGCACAGTAAACAAAGCCAAGAGAGAATCCACAGATTGAGAGAAAATGTTGGCATATTATATTTCTAATAAGAGGTTAATATTCAAAATACCTAAGGAACTCAATCAACTCAGCAACAATGAAAGCCCATTTAAAAGAAGGGGGAAAATCTGAACACAAATTTTTCCAAAGAAGACAAACTAAAGGAAACAGATATAAAAACAAAGTTAAACTTCTCTTAAATAACAGGGGAATTCAAATTAAAACTACAATGAGATATCACTTTACAGAAATTAGAATTCCTATCATGGAAAAGACAAAAAATGACAAGTGTTAGTGAGGATGTGGAGAAAATGAACTCTTGTACATTGTTGGTGGGAGTGGGAAGCAATACAACCATTTTGAAAAACAATATTGAGATTCCTAAAGATAATAAATTTAGACTTACCAGCAATCTCTCTTGTGAGGCTATATCCAAAGAAATTAAAATGAAAATGTCAAAGAGATATCTGCACCCCTGTATCATTTGCAGTATTATTCACAATAGTCAAAATACGAAAACAACCTAATTGTCCATCAGTGAATCAATTAATTTAAAAGGTGGCATATATAACCAATGAAATACTCTGTAGCCTTTAAAAAGAGACATTCTACAATATGAATCAACATGAGTGAACTTGGAGGACATTATGCTAAGTGAAATAAGCCTAGCTAAAAATACAAATAATGCATTATCTCACTTATGTAGAGAACTACCAGAGATCATGGTGGTTTCCAGGGATGGAGGGGGCATGAGCGCATGGAGTGATGTTGGTCAAAGGGTACAATGTTACTGTTAGACAGGAGAAATAAATATTAATGATTTGTTGCAAAGTATGGTGAACATGGCTACTAATAAAATGCATATTTCAAAATCTCTTAAAGAGTAGAAACAGAATGCCTTGTTAAGACATGTGCAGGTACATAGAGAATACTTGTAATGTTGGAGACAGAGATTAGATTAATGCTACTGTAAACCTATACATATATAAATTTGTAGATCTTTATAAAACTATGTAAACATTTATAAATCTATAAAGAGACACCAAAGATTACAGACAATCACCCAAAGCGAAGGAGAAACATAAAAGAATCCTCCCCTGGGCTCTTCAGAGAGAAAATATTCCTATTGACACCTCTTTGATATCTAGTCTTTAGAAGTACTAGATAATACATTTCTGCTGTCTGATATTTTCTTCTAAAGTAATGATTATTATTTGTTAGTAATGATAATAGTTCTACTGTGAGACGTATTTCTGGGCTTGAAAACTTCAAAAATGTACCCTCCAAATCATTATGATTAAATAAATGAATGAATGAATGGTGTTTTAGAATATACACACATATGTAATACAAAACAATTAGTACAATAAAAACATTAGTACTTTTATTATAGAGTTGTATATACATACATATTGAGATATAAGATCTTATATTCTACAGAATAAGCACAATCATTTTCTGAAATCAGGAGGTGATTTCTCTAAGGATAAATATGGTCCATCTGCCCAACTCTCATAGATTACAGCTACTATTCTTTCTGTTCCAAGAAAAAAAAAAATGTGGAGCAAGCCTTGCTGAAAGCAATAGCTTCTTGATCCCTTCTAAGATTTTAATGTTGGCTTTGAAATTCCTGAAATTGTTTTAAAATCTTTGCTCTTAGGTGTGATTTTTTTGTATTATTAATGCAAAGTAAATAATTTATTTCTTAAATTAAAATCCATATTTTAAAAAATAGTGTTTTCCAAGCTTTTGTGACACCAGCATTTATGTTTTTTTCTATAGTCTATAGAGTTGAATATAGCAACCAATGTATTTTGCAAAGAAGGCTAAAGCAATCGTTGATTTACATTTTAACTTAAATCTTAATCCTGTTTTTTAGTTGTTTTAGTTTCTTGAATATATGAGGTAGTACCTGTAGAATTAACATAAGAAGTTGATATGCAATACTTACCAGTCTTGTGAGTACAATCATCTTTTACAGGCACATAAAATGGTATTTTCTAAAACTGTAAGTCAAAACCCAAAGATAAGTAACCTATTTTAATGTTAAATAATTCAAGAATTACAACAAAAATAACAATATGCTTTCATTCTATTTCACTTTCTTACAAGAGGATGCTAATTCTTTGTACCTTTGCCTAAGAGTTGCAGCAGTGAAAGCAATATTGAATGTACCAAAATAGTGAATTAAATTATAATCAAGTGTATTCATTTCCTCAGAAAACACTGGAAATCATTTTTGGACAATAAGTTTTCAATGCAGATTTAATACATTTTTATTTTATAAGTATCCCCTTTATACTTCCAAATAGAAGGAATGTTAAATGATTACAATATTCTTGTTTCTAGAAAACTCAGAAACATTCTAGGTTTCACTATATTTAAGTCATTCCATTCAATGCTCTAAAACATAGATTTATCTTATCAATTATAACCTAATCTTAAATGGAATGTAAAGAAAGTGCCATAAAAACTTTGTAGCAGATACAGATATTCATTTTCTAGCATTACAATGAATGGGTGTTAAACCTCATTAAGAGAATATACTCAGACTGCCTAGAGAAGTAGAGGCTTGGAAGAAATAGAAATAATGCAAGGAGGCTGGATACAGGTTGTTAGATTAGAAAATACTAACTGTGTGAGTAAACATGTACCCATACACACAGTCTTTGCTAAGTAAATGATGGTGTAAGCTGAAACAGTAGGAAAGAAAGCAAAGCTAACAAAATGAATTAATGTTATGCACCTATTTTGATGATTATATGAGCTATCATATGACTACACAAATAGAAGATTGCTATTTTTCTATATAATTATAATAAGTAGTATAACTCACTTTCTGATGCTTGACTGCAGCACTTTTTAAGCCTAATTCACTCTCTTTTCCTTCCACACCACATCTGAGCAAGCTAATAAGAAATATTGGCTATTGCTTCTTTTGGTGCATTTGGGGGATTCAAACTCCTCAAGTTTGTGTTTATGTGCAAAATTACACAGAACCACTTGTGTATTTCAATAATTGTTAGTCATACTAGGTGCACCTACAATTCTCAGTTATTGATTGAGTAAAAATAACAGACAAATTATTAGTAAGACTTAGACAATTTTGAAATTGAATTTTTAACTTTATTTTAGAGTTTTGGGGTACATGTGAGGATGTGCTATGTAAGTAAATTGCATGCCAGTGAAGTTTGACATTCCAGTAAGTCCTCTCTACCTCTGATATTGGATCTGGTATGATTATGAGGAGAAAACATAATTTAATGGACATGTGTAATACTGTACAAAACAGTTGAAAAAAGATCACACATAATTAAGAATGGAAAGAGGATAGGAAGTAAAGAGAAATAGGCCTTATGGATGTTATTCCAATATCATAAGATAATAAAATCAACTGTTTGAAAATAAATTTGAAATTTTATAAGATCAAATAACAGGTTTAAAAATATTCTAACAAATATTAGACATTAAAATAAGTTTTCAAAAAAGAAGAAACTGGATGCTGATTTCATACATATACATAAATGCAGAAATTCTACAAAAAGATATTATTAAGCTGAATCTTTTGTAAGATAGAATGATAATGTAAAACAAAGTTAAGATTAATTTAAGGAATGTAAAAAATAGAGTTTAGATAACAGTAAAATATCATCCATAAAAGTATGTAGAAGTAAATACTAAAACATTTGAAAGATAATGATACAGGCATGTACACAATGATGAGGAAATTGCATAAATGTATAAATAATTATGAGATATACCATCTTTATGAATCTTCAAATGCTTTTACTCTAATATTGTGGGAAAATTATTCCTATTTTTACTATTTTATTCATCAATTTAGAATTCTTAATAATTATCAAAAGTTTAAGAAAATAGGAGTAAATATTAAATCACCCCCCCAAAAAAAACACAAAACAAAGGGAGAAATCTATACAGGAAACAAGAAAATATTATTTGAAGAAATTATGTAATTGATAAATGAAGTATGCTTTATGTTCATGACCTAAGATGATCAATCATGAAAATGTATTAATTTAGTGAAATTTCAGTCAAGGTCTCATTTGATATGTTCACATTAAATGGCAAGCATTGCATAATACATTTCACTTAGCCAAGATAAACCTGACAACCAAAAATGAAATTGAGATATTTCTCTACCACTTATCAAGACCTAATATTAAACAACAATAATTGACTAATAGTGGTATTTTCAGAGAAACAAATAAACTAATGAAAAAAATCTGATATCAAGAAATCAGGCCAGGAGCCAGGGCTCATGTCCGTAATCCCAGCACATGGAGAGTCCAAGATGGAAGAATCACTTGAGTTTAGGAGTCAGACCAACCTAGGCAACATAGCGACTTTGTCTCTACACACACACACACACACACACACACACACACACACACACCCACAATAGAAAAGAACAGAGGATGTTGGCACATTCCTGTAACTGCAATTACTTAGGGAGTGTGTGTGACACACACACACACACACACACACACACACACACACACACACACAAACAAAATAAAAAATAACAGGCCTAGCGCAGTGGCTCAAGCTTGTAATTTCAGCACTTTGGGAGACTGAGGGAAGAGGATTGCCTGTGCTCAGGAGTCTGAGACCAGCCTGAGCAACTTGGTGAGACCTAGTCTCTACAATAAATTGGACTTGAGGGTGCATACCTATAGTTCCATCTACTTGGAAGTTGAGGCAGAAGGATCCCTTGAGTGTTGGGAGCCAACATCTATAGCTACATGGCTGAGGCCTGTAAATGCCCATCTGGAAGATCGCCTCTGACATAGGATATCAGTTATACCTATAATATTGGTGTGTGATTAGTGACCAGTGTGCATACATGGCAGTAAAACTTATAAGTAAATCTCAATACACCTGATGGAAAGTGCATAGCAGAATTATTTTTCTCTGTCTTTCTAAGTTTTACTTCTTTCTAGATATTTTTTAACTTCTATTTCCTGGTAGACTGGTTAGTCAGCTTTGGAAAGCTGTTTCCCCTAGGGCTAAGATTAGAGACTAAATTACCATGATAGTTTTGTCGCCCTGCCCCTAGCCAGGCAGAAAGTTTTCTTTTGTTTCGTTAATTACCGAAACTCTGTCTGCTTCAGCCCATGGCCGCCATCTTGGCAGCCATGCATTTCCTTGTTCAAGAGTGTGACAGCTACTATTTGATTTTTAGAGTAGACTTGTTAGGATAAAATATATACATATACACTCATAGTTGCATAAATTTATGCTTGCTGTTTGTTTCCTTTTGC
>NW_007173380.1:5904-6877 GCF_000164805.1 Carlito syrichta | reverse complement strand
CTTGTGATGCATAGTTTGTAAAGCACGGAACTTGTACGCCCCCAGCAAGTGATTATCACACTGTTGGAGGGTATAGAAAATGGTATATAAGTTGGAAGGAGTCCGAATAAAATTTGGCTTCAGTCCTGATCAGACTGTTCCCAGAAGAACTGCCTCCGAGTGGTCTCTTCTCGCCGTCCAGATTCTCTGGTGCGGGTCCTAAGCCACCCTTGTTCAGTGCTGGTCACCGACACTTGAGCCCAGCAGGTCGAGGCTGAGGTGACTGTGAGTGTGCCACTGCACTCCAACCTGGGCGACAGAGTGAAACTATGACCCTCAAAATTAAAAGAATTTTTAAAAAATGACCGAGCATGTTGACATGTTCCTATAGTCCCAATTACTAAGGGGGCTGAGGCAGGAGGATCATCTGAACCCAGGAGCTCAAGGCTGCTGTGAACCATGATTGTGCCACTGTACTCCTGCCTGGGATTGAGCAACAGAATAAGACCTTGACTCAAAAAAGAAAATAAAAATAAATCAATTTAATAGTATAGCATTAATTGAAATAAGAATGGCGTCATTGTAAATCAATTGAAAAAGATTTGACTTTTCAAAACATGGTCATGAGTAAACTTGTCATCTGTAAATAAATATAAATTAAACTAAAATTTAATTGACACTGCATAACAGATTTTCACTTCTATATCATATGTGTTTAAATGTAAATTACAACATGAAATCTGTATCCAGAATACTTGTACTAAATATGTTATTTAGAAAGCTCTTAGGACAGTGCTTGGTAAAAAGTAGGCATTATGTGTTAAGTAAATAAATATAGGAAAGTATTATTTGATTGTGGGATAATTTTTTCACAGAAGAAAACGAGCTGACTACATATTTTAAGTAGAATAGAATGAGTGATAATATTGTGGGTTTTTGCAACATTTAATTGGGCAATACATGAGTACCACTTTTTTTTTTTTTTTTGAGTTGG
>NW_007173380.1:3525-5413 GCF_000164805.1 Carlito syrichta | reverse complement strand
AGGCAATCCACTCACCTCAGCCTCCCAAAGGTGCGGGATTACAGACTGAGACACTGAGCCCGGCTCTGAGTACTACTTTTAATATTATTGCTAAAAATATGTATCTCTATTACATAGTACTGTCTTTATATAGTCTGTATTACACAATCATGAAATTGAATTCACACAAAAGTCTAGCACACATGTTGAATTATAGCACATCCATGTACACTCATACACATATTTAAAAATTCAGCAACTAAAAACAAAATGGAGATAGTTCTTTATCACATATCAAGATCCAATATTAAAAAAAACAATTGGCCAATAAGTACATGCTCATAGCTAAAATGATGTAGTGAAATTTTAGAACATGCAAAATAAAACAAGATCTAGCAAACTTTAATGAAACAAAAATCATTTGCAAAGTTGTAACAATTATACAATATTGAAATCAAACTTATAATTAGAAAAATTGAAATGACATAATAAAACATTAGGAAATCTGTTATAGAATAAATATCAGGCCATATACAATGGAGAGCTCATATCAGATAAATGCTATCTAGACTTCTCAATGGTTTCACTATATAAAATAAATATAAATTATTGTTGTAGTTTAAAATTTTCACCTAATAATAAAATAATTGAATATAGCAAAGAAAATAATTATTTTAGCCTAAAAGTATACTCAATCAAACACAAAAGGAAATAAAAATTTTAGTCATGAAAAGACTGAAAAATTCACTTTTCCTATGAATGTATTCCTGCCAATGTGCCAGATAATGGCAGGCAAGTCAAAGCATGCTTTTATTAACATTCCATGACTTTAACCTAATGGGATGTAATCATGGCAAGTTTGACTCAAACAACTGTCAGAAATCCTCTTTTTAGATAAACTATGCATCTTTCATGCCAGAAATGACTGAGGAAGCATTAATCTCCTAGTTCCACAATCACCATGAAGCATTCATTGCTCTAAATCAAAATTTAAAAAAAAAACCCAAAACAAGGAGGCCTATATCCCTCTCTCATATGTACTTCTCAAAACCTAAAATGAAGTTTTGTTTAATTTTTTCCAGTGTGTTAATGGAGGAATTCTGATTCTGAAGAAAAGTTCCTTTGAATTTAGATATCAGTGTATTTGTTTTGACATGTTTTCTGTCTCTATAGGGTCCATTCACTTGTAGCAGACTGGGAAAAGATACTACCTGGAAGCTTTAAGAAAAATAAGGCTAACTTGTTTCATTCATAACTTTAAAAAAGTTAATCATAACTGAAGTAAAACAAAAAAATTTGGGTTAAAAATTAGGCAAATAGCAATAAATCTTACCTAATTAAAAATAGCAGGATGAGAGAGGCAAGATGACTATGGCATAGGTGAACTGGTGAGATTCTCTGAACCATGAGTTCCCGAAAAGGCTATTACTTCTCTTCCCCTATCCCCCAGCTCACCACCAACCATGCTGGTGCCAGGCCCGGGAACTTCAGTCCCATGCAGGTACATATTGCACCCCCCCCACTGCTGCTGTTCTACTGCATGTGTGGAATTCTTCGGTCCCAGCCCCCTCCAGATTCCTCCCCGGCTGCATTGTCTCCAGCCCGGGCACCCGGCACCAAGCCGCTGGTCACACAGGGAGGCTCTGGGTGCCCACCCTTCAGAGACACTGGTCCCATTCCTGGTTGAAGTACTCTGTAGGGGGCCCAGCGCCACTCTCACTGCTCACCGCCTGCCCTTTGGAACTTTGGAGCTCTGGAAGTCTGGGTCCACCCTGGCTGAGGCACTCAGCATGAGATCCCAAGCTGGAGGACCCAGATAAGCGGAGAAAAACAGATCTGCTTAAACTGTCTCACCATTCTCCAGGCAGAGACTTCCATTGCCCCGCCCACCTATCAACAAACTTTACCT
>NW_007173380.1:2687-3450 GCF_000164805.1 Carlito syrichta | reverse complement strand
CGCCCCTCAGAGACACTGGTCCCATTCCTGGCTGAAGTACCCTGTGGGGGGCCCAGAGCCACTCTCACCACCCACTGCCTGTCCTTTGGAGCTTTGGAGTTCTGGAACTCCAGGCCCACCCTGGCTGAGGCATTCAGCGCGAGACCCCAAGCCAGGGGACCCAGACAAGTGGAGAAAAACAGATCTGGGTAAACTACTTTGCTATTCTCCAGGCAGAGACTTCCATTGCCCTGCCCACCTATCAACAAACTTTACCTCAGTTCCTAAGGCAACAGCGCGAAACAGGAGACAAAGCCCCACCCCTACGCTGCAACAAAAAACAAAAGGGAGAGGCCAGAATTGGAGATCACAGAAGTGACTATCGTCTGATTGCTTATTTTGACTTATGATTTTATCATTGAAACTGTTGGTTTAGATCACGTTTGGTGTTTACCTTCTGACTTATACTGTTTCTTGATTTTATTGGCCTGTCTCTGTGTAACTATCAGTACTCTTTAGGGAATCTTTCTTACCTTTCTTCACTTCTTCCCAGCCCTGTGTCTCTTTCTCACCTGATAGTTGGTATGTATATCTGTTTTCCCTCTCACACTTCTCTCTTTTGCTTATTTTGACTTATGATTTTATCACTGTAACTATTGGTTTAGATCACGTCTGTTGTTTACCTTCTGACTTACACTGTTTCTCGATTTTATTGGCCTGTCTCTGTGTAGCTATCAGTACCCCTTAGGGAATCTTTCTTACGTGTCTTTCTTCACTTCTTCCT
>NW_007173380.1:0-549 GCF_000164805.1 Carlito syrichta | reverse complement strand
GTCAATGATGAAATCAAAACAGAGATCAAAAGATACCTGGAAACAAATCAAAATGAAGAAACATCTCACCAAAATCTCTGGGATGCCTTAAAAGCTATAATAAGAGGGGAATTTATATCCCTACAAAGATGCATGAGGAAAATGGAAGGAACACAAATTAACAACCTAACAAGCCACCTAAAGAAGCTGGAAAAACAAGACCACAAAAACCCTAATTTCAGCAGAAGAATCCAGATCACCAAAATAAAAGCCCAAATCCAGGACATAGAAGACAAAAAGATAATACAAAAAATCAATGAAACAAAAAGCTGGTTTTTTGAAAGAATAAACAAGATCAATGGTCCCCTAGCAAGAAAAAATGAGAAAAAAACCAAATAAGCACAATCAAAAACACAAAAGATGAAGTCACATCTGACCCTGAAGAAATACAAAAGATCATTAGAGACTACTATGTACACTTGTATGGAAACAAACTTGAAAACCTTAAGGAAATGGAGGACTTTCTGTCATCACACAACCTACCTAGTTGGAACAAGAAGAAATGAGACC
>NW_007173379.1:0-1089 GCF_000164805.1 Carlito syrichta | reverse complement strand
AGTGTGCCACTGCACTCCAGCCTGGGCAACAGAGTGAGACTCCAACTCAAAAAAATAATATATACATATATACATACATACATACTATTTACAAGAAATAACATCCAAAAAATAAAATATTTAAAAATTAATTTAACAAAAGCCATGAAAGAAGCACTACTGGGAGAAATTTTTTAAAGATTTAAACAAATAAAGAGACATACCATTTCTACGCCTTGAAAGATAAATACTGTTAAGATCTAAGTTCTCCCAAAGTTGATCTACAGATAGAATGCAATGTCAATCACGAACTAACAAGTTGATTCAAGATTTGCATAAAGATGCAATAGCTTTATAATAGCCAAAACCGTTTTGATGAAGAAGGGAGAGTTGGAAGGATTTCAAGACCTTTTTTTAGCTTCATCAACCAAAACATCACAGTATTGCCATAGGGATAGCCATAGAGGATTAACCCTTGCCTTCCACCATAGGCAAAATAAAATAACATAAAATAATTCGAGGGAAAATGCACCAGAGACCTAAATATAAAAAGTAAATTGCGGGGATCCTGCCCCTGCAGGGATCGGGAGTCTCTGGCGATGTGACAGCGTCAGTGATTAAACTGGAGGGATAGATATAAAGAGAAAGAAAGAGACTGGACTCTTGTTTAAATGACCAGAAGCCATTTAATGGGTGCAATCCCAGGGTTTTTATCTCCAAACTCTGCAAAGTTATTATCACAGGAAATCCTGCTGTTATGGTTACATAAAAGGTAGCAGGAAGTATACACAGAAGAAAAAAATCTTCAAACTTGTTAAAACACATAGAAAACACTAACTCTTCAAGAACATTTTTAAAAAATTGTATTTAATCAACATTAAAAGACCCCATTAAGAAAATAAAAAACATTCCTCAACAAAAGGAACAAAGTGGGAGGTATCACACATACAGACTTTATACTTTATTACAAGGCTACAGCAACCAAGACAGCACAGTACTGGTACAGGAATATGTACATAGACCAATGGAATGTAACAGAGATTCTGGGAAGTAAAAACACAATCTTTCAACCAACTCATCTTCTACAAAGCCACCAATAACAATCACTGG
>NW_007173378.1:0-997 GCF_000164805.1 Carlito syrichta | reverse complement strand
GCATAACTCACACCTGTAATCCCAGCACTTTGGGAGGCTGAGATAAGAGCATTGCTTGAGCCCAGGAGTTTAAGATCAGCCTGGACAACATAGAGAAACTTCATCTCTACAAAAAAAAAAAAGAAAAAAATTAGCCAGGCATGGTGGTGCATGCCTGTTGTCTCAACTACTTGAGTGGCTGAGGTAGAAGGATTAAACACAGGAGGTCAAGGCTGCAGTGAGCCCTGATCGTGCTACTGCACTCCAGCCTGGGCAACAGAGTAAGGATTCGACTCAAAAAAAAAAAAAAAAAAAGACAAGGTCAGGATTTTTACTGGACAGAAATGCAAACCAAAAAGCAGGGACAAAGTCATAGGCAGACGATAGTACCCAGGAATTTAGCCTTTGTCAGTAAAGGGCCGGATGATGCTCCATGCAAAAAGGCTACAGAAAGACTTGTCCTCAAAGTCAAAGACTGGAATAAGGCTCCTGCTCTCATGAAGAGATAGACAAAAACCACTTCTGACTCAGGTCTATAAGGAGCTGAGGCATGGCCACACCTCGTGCCTATTCTGGATAGGAACATGGATGTCCTCAGCTATCAAAGGACCTTTGTGTCTACTGTCTCCAGTGGTCCTTTCAATTACCCTAAATGGAAACTGGTTGTGTAGTAGTACTACTATTTTACAAATGAGAAAACTGAAGCTCAGAGAGGTTACCTAGGACCATACAGAACTAACACACAGCTTACTACATTATCTCAAAAATACAATCAGAATTATAAGTTAAGTTGGAATTAATAGAATCACTGGCACAAAATTTGTTCTTTCTTAGGCTGGACATGGTAGCTCAAGCCTATAATCCCAGCACTTTGGGAGGCCGAGGTGAAAGGATTGCCAGAGCCCATGGGTTCGAGACCAGCCTGAGCAACTTGGTGAGACTTCATCTCTACAAGAAATCAAAAAATTAGCTGAGCACGGTGGTGTGCGTCTGTATTTCCAGCTACTTGGAAGGCTAC
>NW_007173377.1:0-8135 GCF_000164805.1 Carlito syrichta | reverse complement strand
CCGGGCCCGCCATCTTGGGGACCACGGAGCAGCAGGAGGCGGCGCGTGGGGGCCTGTCCAGACTGCGGGTCAGGGCCTCGGTGGACCCGGCTGCCGCTCGCGGGGCTACCGCCGCCGCTGCCCTGTCGTGTCCCGCGGGCCGGGAGCAGTCTCGGGATTTCCATCTCTGTGTCAGTGAGGCTCGGCTGGAACCGGAGCCGCGGAGGAGGCGCGACCCCGCCCCCTGCCGCGGGCCCAAACACGTTCCTGGAAGGAAAAAAAAAAAGTGCAATGCGCAGAAACTGGCCCTATCAGATATTAAAACGTATTTAACGCCACAGTGATTTAAATATTCTGGTACTGTGTCTCTGGAACAGAATAGAAAGCCCAGAGGCAGAGACTGGTATGCATAAATAAGTTCCACGATTAATATTAGTAAGTAATTAAGGAGGTAGTCTGAGGTAATAGGGAAATGACAGCTTATTCAGTGAAGGAGCTAGAACATCTAGGTATCTATCCGCTGAAAGCAATGAATCCGCACCGCACCGTATATACCAAAATAAACACACTGAACCCCTCCCAGTGCTAAGCATGTTGTTTAGCACTTTTCATGTGTTAAAAAGTGTTTACTGACGGGCTGGTTGGATTGATGGATGTGTCAGCATCGAACCACCGTAATGCTAGCGTTTCTGCTGGAAATGTCTTTCTTCCCCTCCCACGCCCCTCCCCCACCCCCCACAGGCACCGGACAACGTGCATACTCAGAATTTGTCTTGAACAAAGTCTTCGATAAAATTTGCCACATAATTAAATTTTTGTCCTGCTGATGCATAGATTAGAATGAGTAAGAGATGGAGCAAAAACAGGTCAGTGCTGTCCGGCCTAGAAATGCAGAGGTTGTAGGATGAAACAATGTATACTGTAATCTGGAAAACCCAACCCGCTCCTCCATTCTCCCTATACAGTGCCCAACCTAAACCAACTCTTTGCCCTTCTTCCATCGATTGTACCACAATGGATTTCATATCCAACCTCACAGCACAATGAGGACATCCTCAATTTACTCTAGATTCTCCAACACAGGGAGATCTCTGGGCAGGAGTTCCAGTTAAACGTCGTAAGATTAAACCCAAAGTCACTGCAACGGACTCTGCCAAATAAAATGCACAGAAGACAGTCAGTAGCCCTGCTGTACCCGCTCCTCCTATTTAAATGTGGTGGCCCAGCCCAGTCTAAATGTAATGGCCTCTGCCTACCATACCTAATGATCTTATTAATCTTCCAATGCGTCATCTGTGTGTTGGAAATTGACACAAATACAGGGTGAAATGACTAGTAAGAGAAAGATTTAAAGTGATGACTAGATTATGGAGTGCCTATCGTTTAAAAATTCCCAGCTCTCTCCCTCTTTTATTGACAGTGGACATTCGCTGGTCCTTTGACTGGAAGATCAAGTTTTTCATCCATAACAATCTAAGCCTCATCAAAATTTCTCCTCCACATAGCTTTATTTCTATTACATTTTTGGGGGAGGAAGCATTTTTCAGATCTGAGATACAAAGGAGTACCTAAAACATATCTGTACTGTTTAGATAATTTATAAAAGCAAACACCCATATAACCAGGACCAAGGTCGAGAAATAGATCCTCGCCAGCCTTCCAGAATACAGCCACTGTACTCCACCCAGTCACAACCCACACCTTCCTATACTGTTATAGTATTACCCGACTTTGTAGTAATCATTTCAGTGCTTCTCTTTATAGCTTTACTTTTGTGCACAGCCCTAGCCAATACAGTTTATATAAAGTTATACAAACAAAATCACACTGCATGCTTCCTTTTCTTAGCTTGCTTCTTTCTCTCTGTATTATATTTGAAAGACTCATCCATGTTGTTCATAGTTGCTACAGGTAGAGCCTTTCTCTCCATTGTTGACTAGCATTCCAGCATATGCTTTTAGCAACATGATTATGGTATGATTATACCATTCCATCCCACATTGGATGGAGACTAGGTTGTTTCTACCTTTTGACTATTATTATGAACATTCTTGCACATTTTTCATGGGTCACGTGTAAAACCCTCTCTAAGGCATACATCCAAGAATAGAATCACCAGGCCACAGGGTATGGATGTCTATCTTCAGCTTTACTAGATGAGGGCAATAGTTTGTTGTAGTGGTTGTGCCAATACCACCAGCAGTTCCTGCTGCTTCACATCTTCACTTACACCAAGTATTGCCGGAATTTAAATTTTGCCAGTCTATGAGTGGGCGATGATGCACAAATTAATATTGAGTATTGTCACATTTTCGTGTTTGTGAGTCTTTTGGATTTTCTCTTCTGTGGAAGGCCTTTTCAGATTTGCCTCTTCTAACTCATTTTTCTGTTCTATTTCTTATCTTCTACTGGTTTAATGAGTCAGTTATATATTTTTGCTATATATTTTATATACTAGTCCATATGTTTGGACAGACTAGCCATTGCTCTGTTGTTTGTATTTTCACTTGCTTTGTGCTGTGTTTTGTGAACAAAAGATCTTTAATATAGTCAAATTCATCATTCTTTTCTTACAGTTAGTGACTTTCTGTTTCTTTCTTTTTTTTTTTTTGAGTTGGAGTCTCACTCCGTTGCCCAGACTGGAGTGCAGTGGCCGCTCCCAGCCACCGCAGCCTCGACCCGCTGGGCTCTGGCGATCCTTCCGCCTCAGCCTTCCGAGTAGCCGGAATTACAGGCGCGAGCTACCACGCCCAGCTGATTTTTGATTTATTGTAGAGATGAGGTCTTGCTGCCCAGGCGGGTCTCGAACCCGCGGGCTCAGGCAATCCACTCACCTCAGCCTCCCAAAGGCACGGGATTACAGGCTGAGCCACCGAGCCCAGCTTCTTTTTTTTTTTTTAATCTGTTTTAAGAAACCCTGGGTGATGTGAAGATTCTCTATGTTCTGTACTAAAATATGGATGGTTTTGCCTTTTACAGTCAGGTCTTAATCCGCCTGCAATTGGTGTTTGTATTGAATAGGGTTGCATTTTTTCCACGTGTATTTCAAGTTTTCTCAGTGACCCACACATTAAAAATACTGTCTTTGTCCAATGTTTGCGGTGCCATAAATAAGTATCTACATAGATGTGGGCTAGTTGTTATACTCTCTATTAAGCGTCATGGCCCTATTTATCCATTAGAAATACCACACTGTCTTAATGACTACAGATCTGTAGTTAATCCTGTTATATACATGATAAGGTGAGTCAATTCTACCCTGTTCTTCCAAAGTGTTTTGACTGCTTTTGGTCCATTTCTATTTCATTTAAATCATCAATTCATCATAAAATCTTCAACAAACAGTGTGTTCGGAGCCCCTATTAGGATTGTGTTGATATTTTAGATTTGACTTCTTCTCAATATCTGATGTTTGATTCATGGTTGTGGCGTGTCTCATCTTTTAACAAGATCTTCTTTAGCGTGCTCAATAATGTTTGTACTTTTCCCATAAGGCGGCTTTTTATCCTAGGTACTTCATATTTTGCAAATACTATCCTTGAAATTTTCCTTGCCTAAATTTTCTGCTGGTATATGCAATGCAATTAATTGGGTTTTGCATGTTAACCTTTTATCCTAAAAACACCCAAGCTCTTCCACTGATTCTAGTAATTTGTCTATAAATCCTTGTGGAATTTTATGTACAGACTCGTATGATCTGCAAACAGTGTCAGTCTTTCTTCTTCCTTTCCAAACATTTTATTCTTTTTTCTTGCCATACTGCTCTCTCTGAGACCACACCTCACACCCCCAGGATACCAGTGAATAGAAGTAACGATAGTGGACATCCTTACTTGATGCAACTCTCAGAGAAAGCATTCAGTGTTTCTCTGTTAAGAATAATGCTTGTTGTAGATATTGTGTTCTGTAGCAATCTGGCCCCAATGCCCTAAAAGGGGTAAGTTTAATATGAAGAATTATCAAACTATGATTTAAAAAAGTTTTTATACAGAATGTAAGAAAACTCTATGCAGGGTCTTCTGGTTCTGAATGAGAGTACCCAAGAAAAGACAGACTTAAAGTGAGAGTTCCTCCCCAAGGACAGTGTTCATACCTCATCAGAGAAGAACACACTAGTTCTTCTCACCGGCAGAGAAATTCCTTTGGTCTAACAGTACCTGAACTGCTCTACAGAGCCAGAACTGGTCTACAGTCACCGAGCAAGCAGGAAGCAACCCTTCAGAGCATGATAGTCAGGACATGCCATAGCTGGTGGCCAGTATATGGATGTGCAGTGGGGTGCGGTGGGGTTACCGGTTCACTTGGTGGCCTGGAGTAATCGATGTCCTGTGCACAGAATCGGGCTGGGAGGCTCAGTGTTAGAAAGGTTGCAGTGTTGGGCAGTCTACATAAACCTGGCAGTGTGTGTGTTGAGGCAGGGAGGGAGGGGCTGGGAAAGCCAATCACCAGGCCATGTCAGAACTGTTGGCTGAGGGGCAATTGCTCTAGACCTAGGTCTGGGACAGAGCACCCCAAATAGCCTCACAGCCACGCATCTGACAGCCAGAAATCACTGTCCCTCAAGAGCCCCCCACTAATTGTCACATGGAATTCTATGATGCTATTTTGAAGGAAAAAATACTTAAAGAATCCTTCCACTATCAGAGAACATACACTGAAGGGTGAATTTGGAGTTGAGAGGCAAAATTAATTGATAACTGGTTTCATAGCTTTTTATCAGGTTAGGGGAGTCCCTGTTCATGTAAATAGTAAGCACCATACCCACTAGGGTTAGAATTGTTAGAGCACACAAAGGAGATTGCCTACCACCCTGTTGTTTCTCTGGTAAGCTCAGACTTCACCACTACATAATATATCCATGTAGCAAAGCTGCATTTGCAGTCTCTAAATCTATAAGAAATGATAATAGTAACGATGATGATTAAATCAACAGGCCTGGCCATTTCAGGAGTTTTAATTGACGGGCTAGAATTCTTGGTGGGCCAGGGTTTCCTGGCCTGAACTGAGTTTCCTGCAAAACCCAGCCTCTAGCACAAAGGCATGTCACTGGCTTAGGGCATGGAGCCTGTGAGCCATGCAGTCTAGCCCTACCCAAGACTTACTTGCTCCACCTACAAGGAGAGCCTTATTGTGAGGTAAGATTGCCTCTTCCACCATAAGCGTGAGTAGCAGATGTTCTCCTCAGGAATAGACTATTTTAGTTTATACCTTGAATACTGCTTTGTTCTCCTACACCTAAGCTAAACAGAAAGAGAAGGCACTTGGATTTCATTTAAAGGCATGCCGCACAGAATTCTATCCTTGGAAGAGCAGGGCAGTTGATTCCAGAGTGAGTCCTACAAAGTGCATATATCTAGATAGATCGGCATTTTGAGTGTTTCAATTGCACTTTTTCCAATTCTGTTTAGGGTTCAAAATGGACAAAAATTCACGGGAGAAAAATAGCGCATGGTGTGCCCTTAGGTTTCTGGCATGGCAAGCGGTCCATTATTTTAGTGATTGAACTGGCAACTTGTATTGAGAAGGAGAGACATTTTAGTAAAAACAACAACTACGAAAACCAACCTTTAAACATGTTTTTGTGTCGGTAATTAACAGATATAATAAGATACCACTCAATCATGAGGGAAAAAAAATACTTGCGTAGTTACTCATCCTTGAGTGCACTCTTCCTGGGGCTGTGCAGAGGATATTCACCTCTTGTGTTCAGAAGACACAGATGACGGATTAACCCGTCACCTTCTACTAACACGCAGGACTGGGCTGGCTCTCCATCCGAGGCACCTTGAGACCTTGAGTATAAGGACCTGCATAGGAACTGGGAGTTTATCTTTTAATTGCTGGTTCTGTCTGCTGCCCATTGCAACTCTCTTTATTGTCACTCTGGCAATGTTGAGACACAAATGTGAAATCTGAAATTTGACCTATACAGGAGGAGCAGCAATTTGGGCCCGCCGAGTGGGTAGCTGTCACCACTAGGCATCCAGCCAGTCACTCTCACTTGCTAGAAATCTCTTAGAACTACGTTTTTTGGAAAGGCACACTTCCAACCTGCAGTTTCTGCAGGAGGGCTGCATGGCTGTGGTGGGGTGTCTTTTGTTGCAGAAGAAGTGACCATTGCAAGCTCCCCACCTAGAGTGATCAGGGAGGAACCCACCAGGGGCCTCATTCTACCACTGACAACCCTAATGATCCTTGCCTGTTCACTCCTGAACCCGGAAAAAGAGCAAACAGTGGGAAGAGAAGATGTGGGCAGCTCAATGGTCCAATTCTTCCTCACTGTGCTTCTCACCCCAAACTTCCATTGTCTGGCAGAGAATGTAGAGCTAGGGCCAAGATTTGGTGGTTCCTACAAATTCAGGTAGTTGTTTCTGTCTGTGCCAGGTGGAGGATGGAAGTAGGGTAATTCTGTGTTTCTGCCAAGAGACCACTCGCACTTTTGGTGAACTTGACAACTACCGCACCATGGCAACCAAAACAAACACAGAGCCCTTGCGCCTTGCCCCCTCCCGAGAATATAATAAAATATGAAAGGATGAATGATGTCTGTTACATTAAAATACAGTTTTGGCTCAAAGTTTTTATGGGCATGAGACTTTTCTTTTTCTCTCCATTTTGTCTTGGTGAAAATATGCCAAACCACACTCAGAGAGCACTCGACCACGCCAAGATTTTTGCCCAGGTTCCAATTTCCTCCCATATGCAAGATTGTCATCTTTTGACTGGCTTAGGGGAATTTCTAGAAGGGAACTCACTTGTGCCATTTTCTCCCTATGGAGGGTGCTCTGACCAGCACCTCTGTGGGACAGAAGATGGACTAGAAACTGAAGGCTTGAGCCTTCTCTGGGAAAATTTCACACTGTGTGCCAGCAGAGTGCATGACTGGGAAGGGCTGTTAAAGTACAGTTTTGAGCATTCTTTGACTTAAGTTATTTGACTCAAGTCAGTTATTTGCTCAGTGGGGGACTTTGCAGGACCTGACCCCCTGCTTTCCACATCTGTGGAATGTCAGCCATCTTTGTGTCCTCAATATCAGGTTTAACTTCTTGAAAAGGTGAACACTACATTCCTTTGTGTTTCATCTCTGTGACCTAGTAAAGATAGAAACTACTGCGTATCCACATTTATCTTCAGCATCTGACCGTTTCACTGTCATTCTTACCACCACCTTCCCTTATTCAGCAGCATGATCCTTGGTGCAGCAAGCAGTAGTCAGACACTTAACCCTGAGCTTTGGCTCTGAGTTCTCTATCAGGTGAATTGGAAACTCAGGCTCAGCTCAGGGAGAAGGGCCTGGCTCAAAAACTGGTTCACCAGACAGATGGTCACCTTGGTAGGAAGAAAAGTTTTTTTTCCCCCACAGCTAGATCAGCAGTAGAGCTCATGGTTTTCACATCATTTATCCCACAGATACAGGTGAAGTTCCCTGCTTCAAAGCCCAGTGGACTCTGAATCAAGCAGACTCCTAGATCATCAAAGTAGAAAGCAGGACCTTGCTTGAGATGCTCTTACTAAGAGTGAAAAAAATACATTTATAAAACATAAAGAAATACTTTTACTATATGATCCAGAATATGAAAAAACAATAGTGTATTAAAATAAACAAATAGAAACAAATGTTTTTAAGATTTTTATTTATTATTTATGCTTAAAGAAAAGCTACCTAACTTATGTATTGTCAAAGAATTTGCAGGATTTTATGTATTGTTTTGAGGGTTCTTTGATTCAAAACATGATGCTACTTGGTAAATTTTTTAAAATATTCATGAACTCATAAGCTCTTACCACAATCAAAACGGTGACCATTTCCATCACCTCCAAAAGTTTACTCATTCTCCCTAGTGTCACTTCCCTTCCTACCTATCACCTTCCCTATCCCTAGGCAACCAATGATCTGCTTTCTCTCACTACAGAGTAGTTTGTGCTTTAACAAATTCTGTATAAATGGAATCATATACTGTATATTTTTTCTTGTCTTTCAAAAATGAGTACAATTATGTTCAGATTTAACCATGCTGTTATTTCTGTCAATAGTTCATTAATTTTTGCCATTGTGTAGTACTTTATTGTATGGTTATTTGCGTTGTTTCCAATTTCTGAACTACAGATAAATAAATAAATATTCATGAACAAGTCTTTGTGTGGACCTATGCTTT
>NW_007173376.1:0-802 GCF_000164805.1 Carlito syrichta | reverse complement strand
AGTAGCTGGAACTACAGGCGCGCGCTACCACACCCGGCTAATTTTTTGATTTATTGTAGAGATGAGGTCTCACCAAGTTGCTCAAGTGGGTCTCGAACCCGCGGGCTTAGGCAATCCACTCACCTCAGTCTCCCAAGGTACTGGATTACAGGCTGAGCCACTGAGCCTGGCTCATTTTCATTTGTTTCCAGGAATCTTTTAATTTCTGCTTTGATATCTGTGTTGACCCAATAGTTGTTCAGCACCATGCTATTTTTGTCTGTGTCTTTCTGGGCTTTGGGAGAATTTTGTTGGTGTTGATATTTATTTTTACTATGGTTTGAGGAGGTTCATGGCAGTCATTTGATCTTATAACATCTGTTTATGCTTAATTTATGGCTGAGGATGTCATTGATCTCAGAGTATGTTCAATGTGATGATGACTAGAATGTATATTCTGTGGATATTGGATAGAGTGTTCTGCAGTTATCTATTAAGTCCATTTGGTCAAGTATCAAGTTGAGGTTTTGGATATCTTTGTTGACTTTTTGCCTTGATGATCTATCTAGGATTGTTAGTGGAGTATTTAAGTCCCCAGCTATAATGTGTTAGAATCAATAATTTTTTTTAGTTTACTTAGTAATTGCTTTATGAATGCTGGTGCTCCTGTTTGGGGTGCATGTATGTTTAGGATGAATATTTCTTGTTGATGGATTGAACCTTTTATCATTATGTAGTGTTTCCATATCCTTATAAATATTCAATAGCTTAAAGGTTGCTTTGTCTGAGATTAAGATTGAAACTCCTGCCTTCTTTTTGATGG
>NW_007173375.1:0-950 GCF_000164805.1 Carlito syrichta | reverse complement strand
GTCAATAAAATCGAGAGACAGTGTAGGTCAGAAGGGTCAACAACAGACGTGTCTAAACTAACGGTTACAATGATAAAATCATAAGTCAAAATAAGCGAAAGGGGAGAAGTGCAAGAGGGAAAACAGATATACATACCAACTATCAGGTGAGAGAGAGACACAGGGCTGGGAAGAAGTGAAAAAAGACAGGTAAGAAAGATTCCCTAAAGAATACTGATAGCTAAACAGAGACAGGCCAAAAAAATCAAGAAACAGTATAAGTCAGAAGGTAAACACCAAACGTAATCTAGACCAACAGTTTCAATGATAAAATCATAGGTCAGAATAAGCGATCAGACTAGAGTCACTTCTGTGATCTCTGATTCCAGCCTCTCCCTTTTGTTTTTCGTTGCAGCATAGGGGTGGGGCTTTGTCTCCTGTTTCACACTGTTGCCTTAGAAGCTGAGGTAAAGTTTGTTGCTAGGTGGGCGGGGCAATGGAATGGCAAGGCAGTTTAAGCAGATCTGTTTTTCTCCGCTTGTCTGGGTCCTCTGGCTCGGGGTCTCACGCTGAGTGCCTCAGCCAGGGTGGACCCGGAGTTCCAGAGCTCCAAAGTTCCAAAAGGCAGGCTGTAAATGACGAGAGTGGCACTGGGACCCTACAGAGTATTCAGCCAATAATGGAACCGGTGTCTCTGAGGGGCAGGCGCTCAGAGCCTCCCTGTGCCACCGGCGGTGCCGGGTGCTGGGCCAGGGGAGAGAGCTGGAGGGAGCAGGGACCCAAAACTTCCCCGCACGCTGCAATACCTGGCCTTAGGACATGAGGTAAAGTTTGTTGATAGGTGGGCAGGGCAATGGAAGTCTCTGCCCGGAGAATGGCAAGGCAGTTTAAGCAGGTCTGTTTTTCTCCGCTTGTCTGGGTCCTCTGATTTGGGGTCTCACGCTGAGTGCCTCAGCCAGGGTGGACCCGGA
>NW_007173374.1:0-2585 GCF_000164805.1 Carlito syrichta | reverse complement strand
TTGGCAGAGAGGCCCAGGAGCAGGGAGCAGCTGTTTCCCTTCTGGGTGGGTGGTTGTCGCCCACAAACATGACTTGATTGTTGAGTGTTCACCATTGATGTTCCTATTTAATCTGATACAGGATATCTTGGTGTGTGACAAGCTGGAGTGTGGTATGCTAACTGGATGTCACAACCAGACGCTTGGTGCTTACAGACCTCAGATGGAATGTCCTGGATGCAACATCAAAAATCTTGAATAATTGTCAAAGAGTCCTTAATTGGCTTCAGATGCACTTCTCCTAGAGTTCTCTAACCTTATTATTTTCATAAAATTCACAAAGGCAACTGTTATCCCAGGGGAAGCCTGAGTTTGCAGCTTTGACCTAAGAACCTTTTACATTCACCTTGAAGTTAGAACCCAGTTACCTGTAGATGTATTTTGTGGCACTTCATGGTCACATTGCAGTCCTAGGCTATTCCGTGAACTCACCATTATCTCTGTATTGTGTGTGACACTGTTGTCCAGTGCTCTGTTCTGGATTATTGCTTTCCTAGCTGTTGCTTTTCTTGTTTTTTATCTTTTTAATATCATCTGTTTTCTGGATGTCTTCTTTAGATTAGACCAACACATTAAAAAAAATCCTTTCAGTTTTATCAAATCTGAGGAAAAAGCAGTTAATTCATTTAAAAGAATCTATTGTGGTACTTATGAAAATGGAAAATCGTTGATTGCTTCCCTCTTCACTGCTCTGCCATCTTGAAATCAAGTGCGCTGACACTCTTTCTTTCTTTCTTTCTTTCTTTCTTTCTTTCTTTCTTTCTTTCTTTCTTTCTTTCTTTCTTTTGTTTTGAGAAAGTAGAATTTATTGCGAGGACAGAAAAGCTCCCACAGTGAGCATGTGGCACCATCACATCAAGAGATGAGGATACTAGTTCCTTTCTACTTATTTCTATAGACAGGAATAATGCTGTGATAAAGCCTCATCTTGACAGATTAGTGAAAAGTGTTATGGTTTTTGCAACTGTGATCAATATCCTGGGTGAGAGGGGCAGCAGGGCTTTCCTCAGCACTTCATGCAGAAGTGATGCAGAAGCTGAGAGGGAACAGTGACAGAGCCCCTGAGAAATGAAGTATTTGGTCACATCCCTCTGGTGATGGGGTAGACTCTGGAGTGGGTGGCTGCCTCTTCAGTCTCACACCCCAGGACCTGGTGGTCTCCTGAGTAGAGGGACCCTTTGCTATGACGTTGAGTACAGCCAGTACAGGGGGCTCTCAGGACCCCTCCAGCTGGGTTTCCCAGGAAGCAACTGGTGCCTTAGTACGTAATCCCCACACCTGCATGACCATCTAGATGCCAGTGGAAAGGCAACCTGAATTAATGTCTGGGTCCATTGTGCTTACTGCAGCCTGGGAGCTCATCCCCAGCCAAGTACTGAAGCTGTTCGAGAAGTGCAGGTCACCCGGGTGGGAAACAGACGGCGGCCTTCCTCCTGCCACTACTTGGGCAGCCTGTGCAGCTCTGTCTTGCTGATGGCATTTGGGAGCTCGTATCCCCCTCACCTCTGTGCAGACAGAATCACCAAACCTCAGGGATATTTAGGAAAAGAAATCACATCCCTCATTTCCTGGTTCTGTCTGTCAGGCCACCAGCAAGAAGTGCCTGGCTGGGATCTCAGATTCTGCGGGAGTCAGTCTTCTCTCCTGCACTGGGGGCTTAATCTCCCGATACTGAGATTTGCTTGATTTGTTTTTTGGGATGCTCCCCAGCTCTGGAGATGGGGCTTGGTGAATGTCAGTGTCTTTCATCGACCACACACTAAAAACTCAGATGGATCTAGATATAGGCAGGGTGAACCATGCAAAGTCCCCACAGAGTTGTGGCCCTGTCATTCTGCCCTGGGCACCAGCTAGGCCACAACCAGAGTACTCTAATTGTACAATTTTTCTTAAAAAGATGCAATATGGGTAGACTGGAACAGGATCTCCCTTCTGAAGGGGTAAGGTATTCGATCTTGCTTAAAGCAAGGTGTCACTGCTGTTTTGACTTAAGTTTTTGTAAGCCTGGTCCTATTTACCATCCTACCCTGCCTGGCCCACAGAAGGTGTCCCCTGAGAGCCCAGAAGTGTCATCCTGAGTCAGACCTAACTGCCACAGCAGCCATCATCCCTCTACCTTACCGGCTTCCTTCTTCAGAGCAGACCAATGCAATGAGATTGACCCATGGGGCAGGTCAAAAAAGCAGAAAGTTATGATTAGGAAATGCCGGTATTAAATAATTTCCCTTGGTTTCATTTCCTCTTACGACCTAATCTCAGCAGGGTCTCCCAGTCTCCCCAACCTTCTGTGGGCTGTTTTATGTCAGTTCCAGAACTTGCTTGATCTGTGCTGCAAGCATCCCCCGGCTCCCTGCCCAATCCCTCCTTTGAGCCCTGGTCATTTAGCTGAAGATATTTTAAAATCACAGAAGCTTAAGCCTTGAAAGCATTTTGACAGGTCCCCCAGGCTAATGTTAAATGCCTTTTCTCCTGTTTTGCCTGAGTGGAGCCAGAGAATATCTGAGCACCTCTCGAGTCCCTGACACGTCCAAGGGCTCTGAGTGCAG
>NW_007173373.1:0-559 GCF_000164805.1 Carlito syrichta | reverse complement strand
AATGTGTAACACCCAATAAAGTAGAATTTTCCGAGTATCCATACCAATCATAATTCAATGTCCAAGATAAGACAGAAAATATAATTCAGTAAATTCCAATCAATATTTAATCCTGATTAACTGGATTAGAATGATACTTTGCTAGTCATGGTTAAGGAGAGATTAGTATGAAACCTAAGGGAAAAACTCTTCCCCACACCAAATACAGAAAATTCATTGTTTTAAATCTGATGAGGTTAGAATGGCTTAAGAAGATGTGACTCAGCAGGTAATCTCATCACTTTGGGAAACCGAGGCGAGTGGATTGCCTGAGCCCACAGGTTTGAGATGAGCCCAGGCAACTTGGCGAGACCTTGTCTCTACAATAAATAAAAAAAATTATCCGGGCATGGTAGCGTGTACCTGTAGTTCCGATTACTTGGAAGGCTGAGACAGAAGGCTCGCCGCGCCCAGCAGGTCGACGCTGGGGTGGCCATGAGTGTGCCACTGCACTCCAGTCTGGGCAACAGAGTGAAACGCTAACTCAAAAAAAAAAAAAAAATGTGATTGACAGTCTTTA
>NW_007173372.1:0-779 GCF_000164805.1 Carlito syrichta | reverse complement strand
CCAGTCTGGGTGACTCCAACTCAAAAATAATAGTAATCATATTTTAAAATATTTTCATTAGCGTGTAACTTTACTGATCTCAATATGAAAGAAGGACCAAAAACGTCAGAATTTATTTTGGACAATACGTCCCTTGTAGTTTACTGGCTTCCCTCAGTAGGTAAGTGTTCTAAGATTCCATTGACATCAGTGTACCAGCTAGCATTTGTGAGAGACTTCACTAGGCTTCAGTGAAATTTTTTTGTAAATTATTTCAATGTATTTTCCTATTCATCATTGGCGGATTTATGAGCACACCTACTCAAACTGTGCTGAATTTTCACCAGTTTTGTTGTTTGTTTGAGTTGGAGTCTCACTCTGTTGCCCAGGTTTTAGTGCCTTGGCATGTTGACAGCCACCACATCCTTGACCTGCTGGGTTTTGGAGTTCCTTTCTCTTCAGCCTTCCAAGTAATTGTGACTACAAGCATGTGTCACCTCACTGGCTAACTTTTTTGATTCATTGTAGAGATGAGGTCTCACCATGTTACCCAGGCTGGTCTCAAACCTGTGGGCTAAGTTAATCTTCTCATCTCTGCCTCACAAATTGTTGGAAATACAGGCATAATCCACTGCATCAACTCAGCAGTTTTTGAGCAAAAATAGTATTACACAATAACAGCTGCTGGAGAGGGTGTGGTGAAAAGGGAACACTTCTACACTGTTGGTGGGAGTGTAAACTAGTGCAACCTCTGTGGAAAGCAGTGTGGCGATTCCTAAAAGCTCTAAAAATTGACCTTG
>NW_007173371.1:0-749 GCF_000164805.1 Carlito syrichta | reverse complement strand
ACCAGCTAGCATTTGTGAGAGACTTCACTAGGCTTCAGTGAAATTTTTTTGTAAATTATTTCAATGCATTTTCCTATTTATCATTGGTGGATTTATGAGCACACCTACTCAAACTGTGCTGAATGTTCACCAGTTTTGTTGTTTGTTTGAGTTGGAGTCTCACTCTGTTGCCCAGGTTTTAGTGCCTTGGCATGTTGACAGCCACCACATCCTTGACCTGCTGGGTTTTGGAGTTCCTTTCTCTTCAGCCTTCCAAGTAATTGTGACTACAAGCATGTGTCACCTCACTGGCTAACTTTTTTGATTCATTGTAGAGATGAGGTCTCACCATGTTACCCAGGCTGGTCTCAAACCTGTGGGCTAAGTTAATCTTCTCATCTCTGCCTCACAAATTGTTGGAAATACATGCATAATCCACTGCATCAACTCAGCAGTTTTTGAGCAAAAATAGTATTACACAATAACAGCTGCTGGAGAGGGTGTGGTGAAAAGGGAACACTTCTACACTGTTGGTGGGAGTGTAAACTAGTGCAACCTCTGTGGAAAGCAGTGTGGCGATTCCTAAAAAGCTCTAAAAATTGACCTTCCATATGACCCTGCAATCCCCCTACTGGGAATATACCCTGAAGAACACAAATCACTCTATAAAAAAGATACCTGCACACGTATGTTTTATCGCAGCATTGTTCACAATAGCAAGAACCTGGAAACAACCATGCTGCCCATCAAAGAGGACTGGATTAAAAAAA
>NW_007173370.1:73700-104381 GCF_000164805.1 Carlito syrichta | reverse complement strand
AAGTTTTTTGTGTCATGTGAAACTTTGTCAAATAAGTTTGTTATGTGTTTCTCTTTTTAATCGTTCTTTTGCTATAGGGGTATTGGCCATGACCCTTGTCTTTTGTTAAAGGAGTATTTGTGAAAGGTTACGCAACTTCCTCCTCACAACTCTCCATTTCAGAATCTGTTTTCAGGCAAAGGAACTGAAGATAAGAATGTAGAAGCAAGTAGGGGAAAGGCATTTTTAGCAAAAAAGAACAGATTAAGGAAAAGAGCAGAGAGACAAGAAACATCATGGCATGTGTAGAGCACCTCAAAGATCTCTCATGTTCTAGGACTTAGACATGAAGGCAGAAACTCCAGGCTTCAATAAACTTGTATTCAAAGTGGAGGGATTGACTGGCCGAGGTGGCTCACGCCTGTAATCCCAGCACTTTAGGATGTGAAGATAAGAAGATTACCTGAGCCCAGGGATTTGAGACCAGCCTGGGTAACTCATCTTTAGAATAAACAAAAAAATTATCCAGGTGTTGTGGCACATGCCTGTGGTTCCAGCTACTTGGGAGCCTGAGGTGGAAGGATTGCCTGGGCTAAGCAGGTCAAAGCTGCTGTAGCTGTAATCATGCCACTGTATTCTAGCCTGGGTAAAAGAGTAAGACTCTGACTCAACAATCAAACAAAAAACAAACAAAAAACAAAATGGAGGGCTTAGACAGCATCATGTAAGAGCTGGTGAACCTCTAAAAGTTTAACTGCAGAGGATAAACCTGAAAGTGTTTCTGTTTTAAATGGAGCACACCTTTGGCTATATGAAGGGAATACTTCAGGACCAAAATGTTAGGGATAAGAAAACTCATTAATAGGCTATTGTTGCAGTCCAGGACAAAAATAATGAGGTTCTCTATTGACTGGTGATAGAATTACAGACAGATGCTCGAGACAACTCATAGCTTTCTAATACCACTGGGTGGTTAGTGGTACCATTTTATTGAATACCAGACAATTTGAAGTGTTGAGGTGGAGACTGTGAGTTCACTGTTGGACCAGTGGTTTGAGGTGGACATGTCCAATGGCCAGTTAGATACCAAGCCTGAAGTCCCAAGGAGATATCTCTGCTAGAAATAAAAACTTGTGAATCTCCCACCCCATGGGTGATAGCTGAAGTCTAGATGGGTGGGGTTGTCCTGGAGAAGCATGGGGAAATAAAAATAATTAGTATCCAAGAACAATAACTTGATGAAACTGGCATATAATTGGTAGATAAAGAAACAGGAATCGTGTCTAGACACTCTTACTTCACAGGTAAAAGAAGAAGAACCCAAGAAAACCTAAAGTCAAGGAGGCATTGTTTGTTATTATAGAACACAGACACTAAGCCAAGATGTTTTTCTAGCTATGATTTGGCTGACAACCATGTTGTGCATCACACTGAGAATTCTAAAATAGGTTCCTCCCCTTGGTTGTTTGTCCCTATCACTCATTCGTTACAGATTATATCAAATCACACCTTTGCACTTCCATGCCTGTGGATGCATTAAATAGAATCCTTTTCTTATTTGATATAAAGATACTATGTGTTGTATACAAAAAGCACCATTAACAGTCTTTCTGAGAGAATATTCTATAGGAACTTAGAGATACCACTTCAAAATAAATGCTAAGTACAATTTGAATATTTTATGGAATGCTGCCAGTTCTCATTTCATAGATTTTTATTTATATTGATAGAACAGGACCAGGGTGGCCTACTGACATAGGAGATTCATAAGCTAGTCATCTCTACAGTAGGTTTTACAAACTGGATACTATTATCCTCCACAAAGCCTCTTCTCAGTCTTTGCCATTATAATGCTCTTGAGATTGCAATTTAAGTAGCTAATATCACGCACACATGCAAATAATGTTAGACATTTGGCATATTTGAGAAGAAATGAATACTTAAAATGTTAATTTTGGCACAACTGTGGTCACTGGCAGATAATGTTCTCGAGTTTCTAGATGCCTGGAGTTCTCCTGCAATCCGCTTAACCAGCTTGTTTTTGCCACCTGCTTTCTACACCAAATTTTATGTTCTTGTGTAAAAGACATGGGTTTTGGTAGGAATGAAGTGACATAAATATTTTACAGAAATACCATGTAAACTCCATACCTTAACTCCTATATCACCAATTATACTGTCATCAAACACACCCACTTTACCAGAGTAAGAATTCATAGGACAAAATAATAGAGACAGTCTTCTCAGAACAGAAAATTTAGAAATTATAATTAAGTCAAAGCTTCGCAAACACATTATTGCATAGTTAAATGACATTCTGTCTCTGACCCTTACTCTTGAAAATAAAGTTTCCTCTGAAACCCTGCAGGGATGAGAATCTTGTCTGGTTGCGATTACTTTCAAGTTTCCTATTTTCAACCTGCAAATAATTTGGGGGTGAATGTCTGTGACCGTTGGTTGGATGCTTCTCTTCATGAGTTCTCATGAATAAACAAAATATCATAATGAGAAGTAGACATTGAACTTTTGTATGCTTTAGTTTCTTTGATTGCTAAAGAAATATACTAATATTCGATGTGTTATGTGAAAATGCTTTGGAAAGTTTATAAAGTAGGCCACAGATGAAAATGGCTTTATTCTGTATTCAGCTAATTGTCTCTGGTGTCTTCAAGCTATCTACAACATGGTGTTCCTTGGTTCTATTTTAATAAAGCTGGGAGTGGAGTGGAGTGAGGAAGAAAGATGTTTCTATTTGTTTCTTAGCAAAGTCGTTAATGCATTACTGTAGCTTTTTGATGGGCCTTGATCTTAAATTCAGGGTGTGTTCCTTTACCTTTGCCTATTGTACAGCTGTGATAATGTATTGAGTTTTTTGGGTCTTACTGGTTTGTGTAGGAAAAATTCCTTGGACAATAGCGAAAACAAAGTTTTAAAAATTGAAGAATTTTTTTTAATAAAACAAATGTCATTTGAGTTCAAAGCAGTGTTGTGGATATAAGGAGAAGTCTTTAGATGAAAGCATTCAATCAGAAAGACAGTGTCCTATTTCTGTTCAAAGTGCCTTGGGCGGTCTTACCTGTCAAAATGATAAACTTATTTATTGCCTTCTAAGGACACAAATTTGAGTAAGCTCAATTCCTTCAAGTACTCATATTACAGTTGTAGTTTTGTCAGTAATATGAAAGTGACTCAGAGGGGTTTTCCTTCCCATAGGCGAATACATATTTGAGCTTTTAAAATTTGCATTTTTTTCTTTACTGAGGAATATACTGGAAGGAGTTAAACACTTTTTTATTTCCAAGGCGCCCTACAACCATTATCCTAGACTCATAATGTGTGTACAGATAGACTTGGTAGTCTTATCAGCACCATCAAAACTTATACTCCAAGGACTTCAAGGGGTTAAGTGATTTTAAAGCAAGAAAACAGTTATAGAGTGGTATATCAGTTCTTCATTTAACCCAATGTCCTACGGGGGATTTGGCTTCTTTGCACAAAGAAACACCTGCCCATGCACTTCAGAGACATTTCACTTCTCTAGACAGGCTCATGACCTGGTTTCAAATAAACACATTGCTATTACTGGTTGGGAGAAGACTGAGTATTTAATAGTTGACACTCTATTGACTCTGAAATCATTTGAAAATGTAACCTCTTCATCATGTCAGGTGAGAAATTTTGCATCATTAATACAATTAAGAACCATTTAGAGAGGATTTTAGGCATCATTGTAACAAAAGTCACTTTATGAAATGAAAATTGTCATCAATTCAAATAGCATTATAAGTATTTAAAATATGTCCTAGGAAGAATAGAAGGCCAGGAGGGTATTTGATGGCCAGTCTTCCAATGAGCATCATAAAAAGACACTGCGCTTTAATTTTTGTTACTTTTTTCTTTTTTCTTTTTTTAGAGAATGTAGCAAAGGATAAAAAAACCAAACCAAAACAAAACAAAACTATGTCTAGCATTCATTGAATGCCTACAATATTCTGGGCATTTTACAAAGAACTTTACATAAGTCAATTATATAAGTTATTCTTCACAACTTCTTGACATTTGGATTATTTTTGAGAGAGAGCAACTGAGACTCAGAGAGGTTTTGCAACAGTGAGATTCGGCTTTGCAATTGGGCATACTTTGATTTGAACCCTGCTTCGATGTCCCCAATCCAGAGGAAGCACTGCCTTTAGAATCAGTAGAGTAAAAGAGAGAAAGACGGCTAAGTTTGTCCAAGGACGGTCAGTAAAATATAAATATTCTAAATCTATCTAATACAAAACTCTTGTTAAAGCAAACCTAATTTCCAAACAAAATTGTAGGTACAAGAGAAAGGGTTAAAATTAAATCAGTTTCAAAATCCAGCCCACAGCTGATAACGCTGATAATCAGGGTTTGATTTGTCAGTGTGGCGGGTAACACTGGGTGGTGTCTGTACATTAGGTCTCTGATCCTCCATGTACATGTAAATTATATGATCTACTCTTGTACTGGGGATCACGTGGTTCCCTGGGCACACAGGTAGGAGATGGAGAGTAAGGACAGGAGTTTTGTGTCTGGTCCTGGAAGGCTTCATTTACAGCTGTGTTTATCAGCATTAAATGGGGCCTTTCAGCTCCTGATGCTTGAACAAATGAAAATAATTTGGTTCCTTGTTTTAGATTCTACCCTATAGAGCAATTGTTCAAGGTATTTGTTTCTTTATTGATACCTTAAACCTCCCACAGAACTTGGCTTTGACCTGTGCTGCCGTGAATATTTTCAGTTCTCAGCAGCTGGAGTGATGTCCTTCCTCATCAGTTCCCCTTCCTAGACTGTTTTTGGCTTTGCATCTATTCTGTATTCCGTATGGCTTATGCTGTATCACCTCCATCTCAGCATCTCAGCTTGACTCCATTATCTCCCCTTTCCTAGTCCAAAGGTCTCTGGAGTAGGGTGTTTTTGTTTTGCTTTGTTTTTCATGAACAGCTCCTTGCTGCCCCCTTCTGGCTCAAATTGTAATTAAGCCTTAGGTTTGAAGGCCAATGGATTAGAGCCAACCCTGGGCTTTAGGTAACTGGGAACTCTGTATCAATCCCATAGTCTTGCTATTTGGAGGGAAGAAAAGATAATTCATTCTCTCTCTCTCTCTCTCTCTCTCTCTCTCTCTCTCTCTCTCTCTCTCTCTCTCTCCCCCCCCGTCTCTCTCGCTCTCTCTCCCCGTCTCTCTCTCATGCATACCTACCATTCTCTCCAATTCTGCTTTTCTTTTCTGGAGTTTATCAAATCACTAATTCTGGTTTCATCTTAGATCTATAACAATGAGAACTATTTTTTGTTCATTTTTTAGCATAAAAACCTGACTTTTCTTATTACTATGGTTACATGCTGAATATTAAAAATTTGGAAAACAATGAAAGGCATAGAGATAGCAAACATCACCTGTAATTTAACTATGACAGACAACAACTATTTATGTTATGACTTTACTTGTGCATGTTATTTATATGATTTTGTATGCATGGCTTCATTGCCTGCTCTCTCTCCTAGCAATATGCCATTAGCTACTTTTGTCCTTTTAAACACTGATGGAGCCTCTTTTTGGAGGTGTTCATACAACTTCGTTGGGGTCTCAAATCATCATAAGATTATAAGATTCTGCAAGGTGGATTCAGGACCCAGGAACAGAAAATTCTTCTGCATTCTCCCCACACAGTGGAATATTGGGCTCTTATGCTGTGACACTCAATAAGTATGGTTGACTGGCTGTTCCGAGTTCATGATGTGTTTCCCAAAATGGCAATAAAAATGATAATGAAATGTTAAGTTATTCTCTGCTACTAAATTCTGAGTACTCGGAATATTATAAATTAACTTTTTGATGATCAAAACTATTTGACCATAAATTTCAGCAAAATCACAATAACTGACAAATCTTTCTTCAGCCCCTTTTATCTCATATGTTTCCAAAGCATATGCCATGACTGAATTACAACTAATTAGAGTATGAGAGAAAAGTAATGTATATATTAAGGTCATTTGGAGAAGTAACTACATTTAGGATAATTATTCTCTTTTTTTTAATTCAGTCTCACTCTGTCACCCAGGCCGGAGTGCAGTGGCACTCTCACAGCCACCACAGCCTCGACCTGCTGGGCACAGGTCATTCTTCCACCTCAGCCTTCCAAGTAGCTGGAACCACAGGCGCACACCACCATGCCCAGCTAATTTTTGATTTATTGTAGAGATGAAGTCTCATCGTGTTGCCTAGGCTGGTCTCGCGGGCTGTGGCAATCCTCTCGCCTCAGCCACCTTAGTGCTGTGATTATAGGAGTGAGCCACAGCGCCCAGCTAGGAGAATTATTATAACTTAAAGGGCATGTGGGGGGGCATTTTACCCCAAATACCCTTATCATCAATAATTGGTCTATCTTGCTTGCTCTCTGGCGTTTAGTGAAGGCAATGTACAGATACACTTCTCTATGAGCTAGAAATCAATAAAACCGGCTCAAAATCAAAGCCACATGCTAAAGGAGTGCTCAAACTTACCACCTGTGATGCTATATATATTTCTTGCTAATATTTTTAACTTATAGGAACTGGTGAAGTTAGTGGTCAGTCCAATAATCCCTCAAAGCCTGAAGGAGAATCTATGGTCTGGTCTGTTTTCAGCTACTGCAGGGATCACTCTCGATGTAGGAGGGAACTTGCCACTCCCTTCTCTTTAAACAGTTAAAAACAAGAAACAAATGTCAAATAAGTGGAGACTATATTGAAGAAAACACTTAACTTACATGAACTTATTCACGTTTAAAAAGCAAAGGACATATTTTTTTTCAAATTAATAAACGTTACTGTTTAGAGCAGTTTTAGGTTTACAGCTAAATTGACTAGAAAGTATAGAATTATCACATACTTCTTGTCCCTGTACACACACAACCTTTTCTGAAATCGGCCTTCTGCCCCAAAGCAATACACTTACTACAATTGATGAACCTACATTGACACATCGTTATCACCCAAAGCCCATAATTTAAGGTTCACTCTTGGTGCTCTACACTCAATGGGTTTTTATGAATATATAATGACATACATTCATCATTACAGTATCCTACAAAATAGATTCACTGCCCTAAAAATTCTCTGTGCTCTGTCTATTCTTCCTTCCCTTCTCCAATCTCTGGCAACCACTAATCTTTTGACTGTTTCCCTAGTTTTGCAGAATGTCATATAGTGCAATCAGACTTTATGTAACTTGTTCAGACTGGTTTCTTTCACTTAGTAATGAACATTTAAGATTCCTCCATGCTTTTTTATGACATGAGAGCTCATTACTTTTTAGCATTGAATAATATTCCAATGCCTGGATGTACTATGGCTTATTGATCTACACACCTACTGCAGAACATCTGATTTTTTTCATGTTTTGGCAACTATGAATAAAGTTGCTATAAACATCTGTGTGCATGACTTTGAGTGGACATTAAGATTTCAATTTATTTGGCCAAAACCCGAGGAGTGCAATATCAGGATCATATATGATAAGAACATTTTCGTTTTGTAAAAACTGCCAAACTGTCTTCCAAAGTGGCTGTCCCATTGTGCATTTCCATCACAAAGAATGAGCATTTCTGTTTCTCCACATCTTTGCCAATATTTGGTGTTTTAATTCTGGCCATTCTAAAAGGTGTGTATTGCCATTGATCTCACTGCTGTTTTTCCTTGTAATTCCCTAATGAAGTTGAATATTTTATATGCTTACTTGTTATTTTGGTGAGGTGTCTGTTCAGGTTTTTTGCCCATTTTTAAAAGTTGTGTTGTTCATTTTCTTGTTGTTGATTTGTAAGAGTTCTTTTTTGAATATTTTGTATAACGATCCTTTATCAGATGTGACTTTTGCAATTACTTTCTCTTTGTCTGTGGTTTGTCTTCTCATTCTGTGGAAGAATATAATTCTCCTCTTTGGTAGAGTTTCTCTTAACATATTTAGAAAGTAATTGTTTAACCAGATAAATCATATTTGTCTTACTATTCATGCTTCTAATTTGAAAACTTGAAATGCACTATGGTCTATAGATACTCAGTATCTAGTTCTGCCCTACTTAAATGTTAAATGGATATGACCTTGCAAGAAAGAATGCAGCAAAGAGACTTCTGTTTGTCTAAACATATGCCTAATGCCTCTGATTGCATTGCTTTTCTGAGCACTATTTCCTGTTTAGGAATATTTCAAGGAGAAAGAACTATTTTTTTTTTTTTAGTCCCAGAGAGAACTACCATGACAAAGCCTAATAAATTGAGATTAAAGATAAAAAATATGGTACTATATTACAGTTCTTTAGCCAACATTCTCAAATATCTTACAAACATTGGTAAAAATAATTTTGTGTGATATTCTTTACAGGGCAAAACACTAAAGGATAAGTGCTCATTCTATGTATTATTAATATGTAAAACAGTCTCAAAAAAGAAATTGCTTCAGAAATTTATTTAAAAATGCTGTTTTTGCTTTGCTTTTTAATTTTTTTCCATTCTTTCTTGAATATTTTTTGAATGTAACTGAAAGTTATGTTCAATGTTTGAATTTCATGTAATTCTTCTTCTGTTCTCTACTTGGTCATGATAGAGAATAAGGAGAATATGGTTAGAAATTTATAAAAGCTAGGTTAAAGTTGATTATAGATATTGAGTGCACTGTGCTGCTATATAATCTCCCCTTTATTCTCTACATTAAGTATCTTAGTATACTTAGAATAATTTCAGAAGTGTTTACATAATAATTTTAGACGAAATCAATCAGGTACTTGGGTAGAGTGAGATTCTTCCAGTAAATACGTAAACACACACACACACACACACACACACACACACACACAATATCCTTTTGGATTACTCAGTGCCATAAAAATGTTTTATCATAATGCATACAAGCATAATCTCTCTCTCTGTCTCTCTTTCTCTCTCTTTCTCTTCACCCTTTCCTCTCTTCTCCTGATATTTCCTGACCTTTGAAATATAAAGGAAGACATATAACTTCACGATAAAAAATATTAGAGAAACATGGCCTCTCTTGGCAAACACAACTCTCAATAACAGAGTTTTCTTTATTTTCATTTCATCTTTTTTATGATATTGTGGCAGTTAAGAAGCTCATAAGCTCATAGTAGAAGTGAGTTTTGTGCTTCTCTTGAGGAAAACATTAGATAGGTTCAGAACTCTGATTCACTACATTCATTTGAGAAGAGCTGTTCTTGTTAACTACTTTATTTTAAGGGCATGTTAGAACTAGTACTCCAAGCTCTTCAACTTGTCAATAGGCAATTAGATGTGCTAGAAAACACCTCTATATTCCTAGAATATTCAGTGTGTTTAAATTGGGTGAAGCCACAGTTATTAGCCTGACAGGCAGTGACATCATTGACTCCCTAAACTAAGTTTCTCCTTATTAAACATGGCTGCACAGAAGGATAATTCTGGACCATTGCATCAGATGTTGCTGCATTTTGCAAATCTAGCTGATATGGAAGCTTCCTCTCTACTGAACTTGATGTCTCTACACTGAAAATACATTCTCAGAAACCATTAATAAAGTAATTAAAAATGTTCCTGACATTTCTGTGATCTCAGATTACAGATTAAATGTACTCGGGCCTTTTAAGGAGACTTTTTTATGGGCCTCTTTTTTTGCAATCTTTGCACCTAACGGTTGTAAAGGAAAAAGGATGCCAACAGTGTTAAATAAACCGCAGCACTTGCTGTCACCTTGCTGTTTACATTTATATGAATTCTTAGAAACTTTGATCTTATCTCATTTACCCAACCCCCTCCCAGGCCATTGAAGCAGTTTCTACCTCAAAGCAGTTTGCCTGTTCTAATTAGACTGCTCTTAAAATTTAACTTGGAGGCAAACTACTACCCCTGCAGTGAGTAGGACAATCATGAAGACTTATCATTTGCCCTCTGAGCTAGCTGCCATAGGCCAGTTGAAAATCTTCTTCTTGAGATATTCAGTCATTATGCCTGAAACCCTTAGGGCCTTTTCCCAAAAAGGCCTTTCTATGGAAGTAGCATCTGACTTTGTTTTTATTTTCTTCCTACTTGAATGTGGCCAAGAAACAGGATAATCTTTCATTGAGAACTTTGTAAATAAAGGATCTTGTTCAGGCTCCCTAGAAAGCCTGAGGCTGGCTCTAGGATAAGTTTAGGTTTTTTATTTCCATTTACTATATAGTTAGTTAACTCTTTTTATACTCTATGTTGGTAGGGGGGATTTTTTTTTTCTTCTTCCTCTTTCCTTTCTTCCTTCCACTGCCTCCTTCTTTCCTTCCTCTATTATATTTATTTATACATAATTCTTTTCTGGCCATGAAGCCTAGCTTGACATATAGTTGTTTACCATGTGCTGCCATCTTTTTTTGGGAGGCAAGCATTTTTGGGAGGCAATCGGTGATGATTAAATCTTCTGTGTGTCCTTTAGGAACCAATACTGAGAGATCATTGGAGTCCTTTAAGAAAGATCACTTTAAAAAATATTGTAGTTGCCGAAAGTTCAATCTGAGAGACCACCAAGAGCCAATTCCGATGAAAGTTCAAGAAGGTCTTTATTTGCAAGCTCGAGCCTGGACCTCTCTTGACAACCGACGCAGCGGAGTACACCCAGAGACCCTGACTTCCTTAAGCAGATGCCTTTTATGCTTTTACACAAAAGGAGGAGGAGTTTGGGGGGGCTTTCCAGTCTTGTTACCATTTAACTGGGTAGTAACCTCTGGTGGTCAGCTTAATCGTGGAGGATTGGCTAGCCTGACTCGGGCTGACCTTGGCCCACTAGCTAGGGAAGTTGCAGGGACATCTGGAAACTTAGATGATTTCTCCCTGGCACCTGATTGGTTGTTGCTAAGGGGAAAGTGAGACAAGGGAAGGGGTTGAAGTTGTAACTGGAGCTTTGCAGTTTTTTCCATAACTGAAACTTTAAACAGTTACAGGTTATGTTTTAAGACAGAAAACCAAAATGACTGTGCTATTGTCCACGAGCCGATTACATATTTATTGGGTTATAGCATGCTCTTAACCTAAGTCTATGGTATACTCTATTATGGTCCTCTCAATATGTTTACCATTAAGTCTTATTTGTCCAAGAAGAGGCAGAGTCCTTTTGATGTGGGGTCGGAGCGTTTGATTCACGGCACCGACACACAATTTACCAAGAGAGAGGCTTATTAGCCAGGTTCGACTGGCCAGGCCCACCCACCAAACTCACAAGTCTCTAGGTGAGGGTCCCACATTGCGGCAGGGGCCTTTCTTAAATATGCAAAAGCCTGCCTAATCCACAAGGCCGTTATAATTCAAATTTGAACAACACAAAGCCTACCAGAAGAGGGGCTTGCCCACCACGATTCAAACAGAGAAAAGCCCACTAGAATTTGAAAGGGGCTTATCACACAACACTCACACACTGCCAGCGGGGGTTACAGAAGCAGAAAAAGCTGGTTAACTTATCTAACATATCCACTTGGGGCTCCCAAGTAGGGGGTTCTTTCCAGGGTTTCCAAGAATTACTAAGTTTTAGGGGAGAGGTCACAGCACACAGTTTCAGCATACTTAATATATGAGGTTATAGTTTCATTACATTTCACATAATTCATCACACTTAATATATAAGACTTCACGCAGGTTCCCACACAATTCATCACCTCTTACATTTCCCCCTCTGAGTTGTTCCTAGAGTTAAATCGTTGACTCTTCGTATAGGGGCCTGGCTTGGGTTCTTAGTATCATTAAGTTTGTGGGAGTTAACCTGTGCTTTATGTAATTTAGAAGGCTTTTAATCATGCACTGCCCTACGGCACATATTAGAACTAAGAGCAGAGGTCCTGTGATGGTTGAGACCAAGGTTGTGAGCGAGGGAGACCAGGAAAATAAGGATTGATACCAGTTTTCTGAGGCCTGTATTTTTTACTTTCTACGTTTAATATTTTTTCTGACTAGGGCAAGAGTTTCTCGGATTATTCCTGTTTTGTTGGCATAAAAGCAACAGGTCTCCCCTAGTGCCGCACATAGTCCTCCTTCTTTCATGAAGAGGAGGTCCAGTCCCCTTCTGTTTTGGAGCACTACTTCAGCCAACGAGTCTACCTGCTGTTCTAGCTGGGATATGCTAGTTTCAAGATTTTGGAGATCCATGTTAACATGTATGCTTAGTTCTTTAAGATTTTGGTTTCCTACAGTTAGGGCTGCTGCGCCTAAAGTCGTTGATCCTGCAATATGTAACCCTACAAGGAGGAGCACCAAGATGGGGACTCATTTAGTCCGGGTAGGGGTTAGGAATTCAAGTTCCTCCCACCCTGCAGGCCCTTCAACAATATATACCTGGGGTAATATGTGTTCTAGAATGCAAAGTTCTGAACTCTCTTGGAGGAGCTCTATGGCAACACACGGAGTTATGCCTCGTGTGCAGGCAAACCAGGTAGTGGGGGGGGGGGGGGGTGCAACAGCCATATAGAGGCTCCCAGGAGTGCTAAACTTGGAGACATTTATTCTAGTAGAGGCCATGTAGGCTTCTCGGTATGGGGAGCTTTCTATATTATAGGATGAAATATGGAGGCAGGTTCCTTGGCCTTGGAGATCTCCTAAGGTGAGAGCCGGATCTTCACCCCAAGGACATAATCCCCAAAACTGGGCAGTGGTATAGTTGAGAATGCGTATGTGCTTCTCAGTATTATCTAATAAGGAATTGACAGCTAATCCTACATAATATGGGGGATGGGGGTCTAGCATAACCAACAGTCCCTTGCCGAGTTAGAGCGTGTAGTGTTAGCAAGCTGGTGAACTGCTGACAACACGGGAAGGACAATGGGAAGAGCAACATTTGGTTTTTTAGGTTTTGGAGTAATTATAGCCACCTGGGTAGAATTGGCTGACTCAGATTTTTTTCTGAGTGGGTTCAGGAGCCAATGGCATTGGCAGGAAGAAATTACGGTTAGGACCTATGGGGGTATTGACATGAGGTATAACCTTTTTCTGTATAGTGAATCTCATTCCAGGATCCGCTGTTGAGGCATCCAATCTGAATCCCCATGTTTTCCCTGACTGCTATTTGTCCCATTGCAGAACAGTAATTTTTAGTGGATTGCAAGTTCTAATTTGCTTGCAAGGGGAAACAGGCTTCTGTTTATGATGGCTTATGTAGGGGTCCTTGTTAGTTCCCCAGGTGGCTATAGTCACACAGCCCCATGATGCATAGTGAAACTGCTGTGATTGGTAGCAGCGGTCGGGACCAGCAGCCGGGCAGGCATAGAAGTTCCACTTTGTAAGCTGTTTTTCTGCTTTTAAATTGTTAGCACTTCATCCCCACGTTAAACTAGGCCACGATTCACAAAGGTCAAAGTTAAAGACTGGGTGCCCATTTCCATAATAAGAAGAGATTACAGTTCTAGTTTCAGCATTTGTTAGGTCCCAGGAATATTTTCCTGGGGCATAGTGATGAGCTTTATAATGGGGAAGGCTTAAAAGAATAAGGAGGGCTATGGGCCCCCCTGAGAGGGCAGGACACAGTTACCTCCAGTTACATGATGGACCTAGGGAATCGGGGCCTGCAAAAGTCTTATCTTTAGTGGGTCTTCTCCTGCGGCCAGCTTGATGACCTTCTATCTCATCTGTGGTTCCTCGCTGGTTTGAGCAGGGGGTTCTGCCTTCTTTAGTTGGGAATGATGGATCCAGGGATGGATACCGCTAACCTTTACCGCCATTGGGGTAGTCAAGATTACCACGTGTGGCCCTTTCCAATTTGGGATTAGAGCCTCGGTTTTGTGGCGTTTGACCCATACTTGGTCTCCGGGTTGGTATGGGTGAGGATTTACCAGACCCAGTTCCTGGAAGGCGGCTCACATGATCTCGGTCACTGAGTTTTGTACTTTTCGAAGTGCCTGTATTGACTGAAGTAAATTATGGTTAGACAGTTCTAGCACTTTTTCTAAGCCTACTGTTGGAAGTAGCAGCAGGGGCCATCCTAAAAGGATTTCAAAGGGGGTTAGGCTCTTGATGTAGGGGGTACATCTTGCTCTTAGGAGGGCATAGGGAAGGAGCGTCATCCATCCCTCGTCAGTCTCTAGGGTTAATTTGGTTAAGGTCTCCTTAAGTGTTCGATTCATTCTTTCTACCTATCCTGAACTTTGAGGATGATAAGCACAGTGTAATTTCCAATTTATCCCCAGAGGCTTTGCTATACCTTCCGTAAGTTTGTAGACAAAGGCCGGACCATTACCTGATCCTATTGAGATAGGGGGGTCATATCTCAGAATGATGTCATTTAAAAGCTTTTTAACTGTTACAGATGCAATTTCCACTTTCGTAGGAAATGCTTCAACCCATCCCGAGAAAGTGTCTACCAAGACTAACAAGTATTTATATACATATTGCCCTGGACTTACCTCTGTAAAATCTATTTCCCAATGTCTCCCAGGGGTTAATCCCCGGTGTCGGGCCCCTTGGGTGGATACACTGACCTTAGTGGTGTTAGTCTGCTGGCAGGGTATGCAGCTTTGGACAAGTTCCCGGGCCAGCTGGTCCAGGTGGGGCAAGTAGAACTCCCTTCTTATAAGTTCATTTAGTTTGGTTTTTCCCAGATGAGTGCCTCCGTGAAGTTGTTGTAAGAGCTTGCGTCCCAGGGCTTGGGAAAGGAAGGTCCTTCCATCTTGTAGCTGTATCCATCCATTTGGCTTCGTGGTCACATTCAGTTTTTGTGCCACACAGAAATCTTTCTTTGTGTAAACCGGCGGCTCATACAGTACCAGGGAAGGTAGTGTCAGCAGGCAGACAGCATGGCGATGGGCCACCTCTTTAGCCGTTTGATCCGCTTTCCTGTTGCCAACTGTCTCATTTGAGTACCCCTGCTGGTGGCCTGGGCAGTGTATAACAGCCACCTTTGTTGGAGCCCAAGCTGCCGCCAATGGGTTTAGAATTTCCTCCCTGTTTTTTATAGTTTTCCCTTCAGCAGTAAGCAATTGTAGATAAGCAAGGAAATTGTAGATTGTTCCATGTACATGCACAGTTACAAAGGCATACCTGCTATCAGTATAAATGTTAACAGTCTTTCCTGCACCTGCTTTTAGGGCTTCGGTTAAGGTGATTAATTCTGCCTTTTGAGCTGAGGTCCCTTGGGGAAGGGGTTCGGCCCATATTATGTCCTGTAGCGTTACCACCGTTGTTCCCGCATACCTGGTTCCATTCTCCATAAAGCTACTACCGTCTGTGTAGAGGGTTAAGTCCAGTTCTGGCCAGGGAATATCCGTTAGGTCTGGGCGCGGCTTCTGGAGGAACTCAGAGAACTCGATGCAGTCATGGGTGCCGCATGTCCCCGCCAGCAGCAAGGTGGCAGGGTTTAGGCTGGCGGTATGCTGGAACTTAATGCATGGCTAGTGGAGAAGTAAAGCTTGACAATGGGTGAGTCAGGCGATGGAAATCCATTTAGCTGGGGCCCCTCAGAGAAGGGCTTCTATTGCATGTGTGGCTGTGACAGTTAGGTCCTATCCTAGTGTTAACTTGTCTGAGTCTTTTATCAGCATAGCCACAGCTGCAATGCTTCGTAGGCAGGCTGGCCATCCTGCTGCAACTGGGTCTAGTTTCTTTGATAAGTATGCCACTGGTCTATTCCAAGGCCCAAGTTTTTGGGTTAGGACCCTCCGGGGGACTCTCTGGTTCACATCTACAAAGAAGTGGAAAGGCTTTCGAGATCTGGTAGGGCCAATGCTAGAGCCGAAATTAAGGCTTTCTCTGAGGTTTGGAAGGCTTTCTCCCCCTCTGGGGTCCATTGGAATTCTTTTTCTGGGCCCTTAGTGAGCTCATATAAGGGCTTAGCAATTTCAGCGAATTGCAGAATTCAGAGCCTGCAGTATCCTGCTGCTCCCAGGAATTCCCTGACCTGCTTTTTAGTTCCTGGGACCGGGATGTTGACCACAGCCCAGCTGACTCAATAGATCCCTCTTACCACCCTGAAGGATGTACCCAAGGTAGGTAGCTGCAGTAGTGCAGAGCTGGGCTTTCTTCACTGACACTCGGTACCCCAGCATTTCCAATTCCCTCAAGTGGTCTCTGGTGGCCCGTAGACAGTCTTCATTTGTCTTGGCAGCAATGAGCAGGTCATCTACATACTGCAACATGGCTACCTTAGGGTTGCTCCTCCGGAAGAACAGCAGGTCTTCTTGGAGGGCTTCATTGAACAGCATGGGAGAGTTCTTAAATCCTTGCGGGAGCTGTGTCCATGTGAGCTGGCCATGTTGTCCCATCTCCAGGTCTGTCCATTCAAAGGTGAACAGGAGTTGGCTCTTTTCAGCCAACGGGATGATGAAAAAGACATCTTTGAGATCTAAAACAGTGTAGACTTGTCGCTCAGAGGAAGCTCAATTAAGAGAGTATATGGATTTGGGACTGTTGGGTGTCCACTTGCTTGTTGACTTCCCAGAGGCGCTGCACTGGATAATAGTCCCCCATACCAGCTTTTCTTACTGGGAGCAATGGCATGTTCCAAGGTGATTGACAGGGCACCAGAATACCAGCCTTCCGGAGGTGGCGGATATGCCTGGCTATGCCTTTTTGTGCTTCTTGGGATACAGGATACTGACGAATCCAGATGGGGCGTGCCTGACTTTTTAGTTGCACCACCACTGGGGGACGGTGACTTGCCAGCACCAGTGGGTTAGTTTCGCCCCAGACACCGGGGAGCTCGTGCCGTAGCTGGGTTAGGAGTCCTGAGTCCGGCTTAGGTGACGGAGGTGGTTTACTTTCTGCCAACAGATACTCATCTCAGAGAGGCACTGTTACAAGGATCTTAGTTGTTTTTTTTAAAATCCACTGTCGCTGTAGTTTCCTGAAACCCTATATTTGCTTTGAGTTTATGCAGAAGGTCTCACCTCAAGAGCAGGTATGGGCAGTGAGGTATTACCAGGAATGAGTAAGTTACTCTCCTTTTCCTAGATTCACAGTTCTTTCAGTGGTCCAGGAGTATAGTTGAGTTCCAGTTGCCCCCTGTACCAGAGTATACTTATTTTGGAGAGGACCATTATATTTCTTGAGAACTGAATGCTCTGCCCCCGTGTCCACCAAGAAGTGGACAGGGTTACCCCCACCATAAGTTCGGCCCTGGGCTCGGGCGGGGGTATTAATAGAGCCTCGGCCCCGTCAGTCAGATCCTAACTGGAGCACTGGAGTTGGTTGCTGTGGCTCCAAGGTAGGGGGCATTTTCTTGGCCTGTCTGGGCAGTCCTTTTTCCAATGTCCCCTTTTCTTGCAAAAGGTGCACTGGTCCTTGCCTAGTGGGATTTTTCTTCCTGTACCCTTTCCTCTGCATTCCCCTGTCCACTGTGTCGGTCAAGTCCCTTCCAAAGCTACAACCATTACTTTAGCTAGTTTATTTGCCTGTCTATCCTCAGAAGAATCTCTGCTATTATAAACCTTTTGGGCTACCTTGGTTAATTCTGACCAACTTTTTCCTTCAAACTCTTCAATTTTCTGCAGCTTCTTTCTGATATCAGGGGCCGACTGGGAGACAAAGGCTATGACCAATGCCTTCCGATTTTCTGGGGCTTCTGGGTCTATCGGAGTATATTTCCGATAAGCCTCCATGAGGTGCTCCAGAAAAGCGGTGGGAGATTCCTGTGGTCCCTGAGTAACCTCGCTTACCTTAGACAGATTTGTAGGGCGCCTTGCGGCAGCCCAGAGACCCCCCCATTAGAGTTCAGTGGTAGGTGGTGAGACACTCCCTACTGTGATCAGTGTTGGTGTCCCAGTCTGGCCTGTCAGAGGGGAAGATATGCTCCAGATGTGCATGCTCAGCCGGTTGGCTGTCAGGTCCCAGGATTAGCTTTCTTGACTGTCAGGTCCCAGGATTAGCTTTCTTGCCTCCTGCCGAATTTGCTCCCTCTCTTCTGCGGTGAAGAGGACCTGGAGAAGCTGCTGGCAGTCATCACATGTAGGCTGGTGTGTATAGAAAATAGTTTATAAGAGAGAAATAAGGCTTTGGGGTCTTTCAGAGAATGGTGGATTTTGCTGTTTCCAATTGTAGAAATCACTGGTAGAAAAAGGGACATAGACCATGAAAGGCTGGGCCCCGGTCCCCCCCACATTCACCCCTGCAGCTTGCTGCAGAGGGAGGATGACTGGGGTTTCCCCCGAGATTCTGGAGGTTGAATCTGGACTTATTGGCTGGTGGGGGGCTGCTGGGCCCTCCACGGGAGGCAAAGGGAGAGTAGGGTAGAGGGGCTGGTAAGAGGAACCACTCCTAGTATGTGCTGGACTAAAGATTTCTCGTTCTCCCTGTCCCTGTCCTGCTGCAGGATATGGTGGTGGAGTCTCGTCATCCTCTGGTGGAGGTGGGAGGCTTAGCTTTAGTAGTTTCCTGTAAGGCTAAAACATGAAGAGGGTTAGATTCAGCCTTCCTCATCCATGACGGCTGCCGTAGGACAAGGTAGTACCAAGCAGTGATGTATGGGATCTGGTCCGGGTGGCATTGGTAGATGAGCCGTTGAACTCTCTCTATTGCTGAGGGGTTAAAAGTTCCTTCTGATGGCCAATTACTGTTAGCAAGATTTGGCCATTCAGAAGAACAGAGAGTAGTTAGCTTATCCCTAAATATCTGTTCTCCTGTTTGCCGCACAGCATTTTGGAAATCTTTAAAATGATGCAAGACCAGTTCTAGGAGGGTTTTGGCCAAGAGCCTGACTGCCCCATGACATCAACAACAAGAAGAGCAATAGAAGACATGACAGTTACTAACACAAAGCACAATGAGACTAAGACAAGGACCAGCCTGATTGCCCGAGGGCAAACCCAAAACAGGGGACCCTGGTGATGTCTCACTGGGATCCAGGACTCAGGAAGTAATGCTGCGTCCAGCTTTCCTGGAAGTCCAAACAGACATATACACATACAGAACAGGAACCTGGCTTACTTCTCTGAGGACTCCAGAGGTGGTGTGAATCTGCCAGGGATGGTGAACACTGAGTCCGCCCAGTAGTTGGTTGCCTGAGAGTCTGTTCCAGGCCCGTCTGACAACCAGCTGCTCCAGTGCTAACGAACATCACGAGTCTACAGGCTAGCAGGCTCACAAGGCCAGTCGGTGTAAAGAACTGTGTCAAGCACTGGATTCCCGGCCAGTGCACCAAATGATGTGGTGTCCGAGCATCTGATTCACAGCACCAACACACAATTTACCAAGAGAGAGGCTTATTAGCCAGGTTTGACTGGCCAGGGCCTCCCACCAGACTAACAAGTCTCTAGGCGAGGGCAGGGACCTTTCTTAAATATGCAAAAGCCCGCCTAATCCACAAGGCCGTTATAAGTCAAATTCGAACAACACAAAGCCCGCCAGAAAAGGGGTTTGCCCACCACAATTCAGAGAAAAGCCCACTAGAATTTGAAAGGGGCTTATCACACAACACTCACACACTGCCAGCCAGGGTTACAGAAGCAGAAAAAGCTGGCTAACTTATTTAACATAGTCACTTGGGGCTCCCAAGTAGGGCATTCTTTCCAGGGTTTTCAAAATTTACTAAGTTTTAGGGGAGAGGTCACAGCACACAGTTTCAGCATACTTAATATATGAGGTTATAGTTTCATTACATTTCACATAATTCATCACACTTAATATATAAGGCTTCACACAGGTTCCACACAATTTATCACCTCTTACACTTTCTTCAGTAGAAGCTTGGCCTTTGGTTAGTGGTGGGGCCATGGTGGAGATGCTGTTTGTTGAAACACAGACAGGAGGAAAGAGTGAATAGTGCTCCTTTCAAGGCAGTGGGTGGTCTCTTTGGTTATAGAGAAGCAAATGGGAGAGACATTGAGTGACTGTCCAATTCAGTTTTGAAATCTATGAACAAATAAGTTGAATTATTTTCATCTCATAGACATCTTTAGCAGTACCAGAATAATATTATACTTAAGGGGAAATGAAACCTTTTTTTTTTTTTTTGAGTTGGAGTCTCACTCTGTCGCCCAGACTGGAGTGCAATGGCCGCTCCCGGCCACTGCAGCCTCGACCTGCTGGGCTCCGGCGATCCTTCCAGCTCAGTCTTCCGAGTAGCCGGAATTACAGGCACGCACTACCATGCCCAGCTGATTTTTTGATTTATTGTAGAGATGAGGTCTCGCTGCCCAGGCGGATCTCGAACCTGCGGGTTCAGGCAATCCACTCACCTCAGCCTCCCAAAGGCGCGGGATTATAGGCTGAGCCACCGAGCCCGGCTAATGTCACCTTTTTGAATCGTCAATGTTATCCAGATTTATCTCAAAATAACTTTTTTTTTTTTTAAATACGTGAGAGAGGGTATAGTATAGTGATTAAGAGTGTAGACTTGGAAGCCAGGCTACATGGACTGTTAGATTCTTAACCTATTTATGACTCAATTTCCCAATACCTATAATGAGGTTAAAAATACCATCTACCTTATAAATAAGGTTGTTATGTGGATTAAAAGAGCAAATATGTGTAATGCAACTGGAATGATGCCTGCCATATAGCAAGCACTTTCAGAATGTTTTCTTAGTAAATGAAATGTTCAACCTTCTCTAGTAAGATGGAAGTTTTAACATTAGTAGGAAAAGGAAGAGTGGCAAAGTAGCTTATACAGACCAGGTGCAGTGGCTTGCACCTATAATCCCAGAACTTTGGGTGGCTAAGATGAGAGGATTGCCTGAGTCTGAGAGTTCAAGACCAGCCTGGGCAACTTGGCAAGATCTCATCTCTACAATAAATAAAAAAAATTAGCTGGGCATGGTGGTGCATGCCTATAGTTCCAGTTACTTAGAAGGCTGAGGTGGAAGGATAGCCTGAGCCTAGCAAGTCGAGGCTGCAATGGCCAGAAGCATGCCACTGCACTCCAGCCTGAGTGACAAAGTAAGACTTCAATGCCAAAAAAACCCACAAATGGTAGCTTATACAGCATTATGTCAACATAAGATGACATTGATTTTGATTTACATTCCATGAAAAGAGTTTAAGTATATACTTTGTGGATGGCCTGTAAATTTTGTTGAGTGATTAAGCACTCTGCTCAGTATTTGGTCTACATTACTATTTTTCAAATAGATTCTATTCTACTCAACCTTTTCATTAGATTTGAACAAAATTATGGTCACAGTGTTTCCCAGGATGTTTTACCATACAGTCTTGCTATAGGAAGCACTTAGATAAAGGCATTAAATTATCATTTATTGATAAGAAGCTAATCTTGGTGAATTAATTTTTTATTTATACATTAACCTTTAATAGTCATTTAACTTCAGAAATAGTCATAGGCATATGGTCTTTCAATATCTTCCAGTTAAGATATTCTAAAATCAATCTTTTCATTTCCAGAAATAAAGTGTGATCACGTCATTTCCCTGATTAGTGCTATGTAGTATTTCTCTCTCACCCACACAAGATAAAATAAAATGCCTTAGTTGGCATACAAGGCCTTTCATGATGTGGTCCTAATCTTTTTAGCCTTATCTCTTATCATTTCTTCCCTTTCCCCTCCCCTTAGCTCTAGAAAAAATAAACTTACTAAGGGCTTACTTTACACTTTTTATCTTTGGTCCTGACACAAGCTGTTCTCAGTACCTGTTATATTTTTTTCCAACTCCTTACTCTCTCCTTTTCACCTTTCCTCTTAGTCAGGTGTCACACACTGACCTTAGCTCTGTTTAATCAAACTTCTAGGGATACTTAAGCATCTCCTCCATGTTGTCACTCTAATAAAATTAAGCTAACCTTATATAATGCCTACTATATATGAGGCTTTATTCCAATTGCTTTACATATTTTAACTCATTTTATTTAATCAGTATTATTTTTATAATAATGTCTAATTAATATTATTTACTTAATAGCTTGTGAGGTAGGTATTTTACCATTTCACAGACTAGGAAACAGAGTTACCAAGTGGTTAAGTTGTTCAATGTTATTCTGCTGGTTGGTCATAGAACCAGAATTTGTTTTAGTGTAGTGTTGTATAACACTACACTAAAACAGGTTCAATGACCTTGCTCCCTATTTTCTTTCAATCTGTGTAAATCTGTGCAACTGAGCTGGAGACTAGGCCTTCTCTTGTCTCTTTTAACTTGACATCATCCACCATTCCCTTGTTTAACGATTTTTCATTCTGACCACATAGTCTCAAACACTGAGTTTGCATGTAATTATAAACACACATTTCGCTGGCCTTGAAGATGCAACTAGCTGTTTTTAAAGCTTCTAATTAGAGGGGGATGAATTGAAATGAGAAGGAAACCTAGAAATTTGCTGCACCCTAAAAAAGTCTTTCAAAAACATTGTTCTATGATGCTCTAATTTTGAAGTAATAATTAAATTGTCCATTTTCCAGTAGGTAGCAAAAGTCATGTTTAAGATGGTAGTAAATATCAACATGATGTAGGAGGATGAGTTAATTATTTTGCTACAATGGAAATTCCCACATTTCTATATGACGTTTTCCCCTATGTCTGATTGATTTTTCTTTCATGCATTTAATAGTTTATTCCATGGTCCTTACTGCATCTTCTTTAATAATACTTCCTAAAACAGTAGATAGGATCACATAGAAAACATGACAGAATCTTTGTCATGATAAGAAATATCAGTGGCTATCTTCATATTAACAAAAATCTTAATAAACTCACATTATAGCACTAATTTAGCCTTAAAATATAAATTATTAGTACCTGTTATATTTTTTCCAACTCATCATTCTCTCCTTTTTACCTTTCCTTTTAGTCAGCTGCCACATACTGACTCAGTCTTTATACCTTAGATCTGTTTAATCAAACTTCTAGGGATACTTAAGCACTTTAATTGATTACTGACAGAAGATCATTTAAATTCACTTATTTACTGTATTTTTTTCATCTGGTTGTTTTGGCCCCAAGGAGATACAATTTTGGGGCAACTAGATGAACTCAACATAACCACATTTCTGTTTGTTTCAAATATTTCTAGTCTTTCTGTAATAGCTATAGAAAAATAACCCAGGAATTTGCCACCAAGATCGAGTTTTTTAAAAAGTGATAATGGTAGAACTTTTCTTTCTTAGTGAACTTGACAGTGCATATGCATGCATTTGTGGGTGCAGCATATTACTAGAATGTCGTGTGTTCCTCCTCATAAGTCTGGATTTTGATCTTCATTCCCCCACCCCTGTTCTGGTTCTTTAAGAACGTTGTCTATATAATTTCTTACTGCATCACTGCAAAATTTTCCCATTCTAAGTTCTGTTGAGTCTCACGAGTCTACCTCTGAAGAAAGCAAATTTCATATGTCTTATGAAACAGTATTTTCTCTCATAATTTTTCTTTGCTCCCCCAGGAATAAAATACAAAAAAATTGAGTATGTCTTTAACAGGTAAATGCAAATTCATATGAGTTTTAAAACTCATTCACATGATTTTTTTTTAAAAATGCTACTTTTGCTAGGATGCCTGTCAGCTGAATCAACCTATACATTTTATGTAAATGGTAAACAGTAGGGAACAGAATAATGTAGCCAGTAGTCTATAAACACAAAGAAAATAAATCATATTGTTTGTTTTGTCACATTTTCTTCAGTGTGTTGTTTAGTGTGATAAAATTATTTTGCAAATTTTGAGACAGCACCTAAGTATGATAATATCCATTTCCACCACTGTCAGAGTGAATTCCTATGGATAAGCTCAAATTCTTATCTGCATGTTACAAACTAGGCTTATAAACAGGGACAAGATCTTTTAGCTCTCTTCTAAATTTACTTCCCACTAAAATCCAAGCAGTGATAATTTGCTATGTTGAAACTTCTTCCCTCATGGATGCCTACCTGTGTATTACAATCCTGTTCTTCTATTTGGTTGATATTGTTGCTTTGTCTTTGAACATACCTTAGTGGATTTCTTATCTCTTCCTTCTCCTCCAACTCCAGCTCTCCATCCCTCCCTTTGAGACCTGGATAAGCTACAAGTCAAATGAGAGACAGACAATTATTATCTATCCCTTCTACTAAAAATGTCTTAGAATACAATTTCCTGTGGTTATAGTAACATTCATAAGAATAATGTCTTTTTTTCACATGTATGAATATACTTATGGTTAAATAATGTTTGAGGCTAACATATTAATTTTTCTCTTAGGATATTCATAGTATACCAATAAATCCTAGAGAACACTGTAGTTCTTATAATTCTACAAACTCAAGAATTGTTATGATTTGCCTAGTCACCTCTTAGTTCACAGGTTGGGAAAGCAAAGGAGTGATAAAAGTATCTGAAACTGCCTCACCCTTAAACCTTTTATTTTAGCAGTTAGTAAATCATTAATTAGCTTGCTAAAAGAAGAGGGTCTGGTGAGGCATGCTCTCTGATGTCAAATATCTTTCTCCCTTTTACTCAATGTTTAGGGTTCCTAGGGAGAAAGAAACCTTGGGGCCAAAAGACATGCCAGGCCCATTGGATATGTCTTATCAGCTTTGCCTAGTGTGGCCCTTGCTTTGCCCAGTCTACTCCTCTTTCCTTTGGGGCACAGTCTGAATTAACATTCCTTATCTGTTGAAGACTCCAGGAAGTTATATGATTATTTAATCTTTTTACAGATCAAATTGCATAAAGTTCTTATTTACATAACTTTAAAGTCTATAAATCATTTTCTGATTTATGGGAGTTTTATATTATATTAAATATGTTAAATGATTTTCTGAAGATTCTCAATGTAAGTGAGAAAATCTAGAATAAAGGAGGTACAGATTTCATATGGAACTATAAAAACCATCATGGTGGTTCATCAGCAGAAAATATGGGCAAACACTCAGGCAGATTATGATGTAGAAATCTTTAATCTAGCTGGGCTCGGTGGCTCAGCCTGTAATCCACACCTTTGGGGGGCTTAGGTGAGTGGATTGCCTGAGCCCGCGGGTTCGAGACCCGCCTGGGCAACTTGGTGAGACCTCATCTCTACAATAAATCAAAAAAAATTAGCCGGGCGTGGTAGCACGCGCCTGTAGTTCCAGCTACTTGGAAGGCTGAGGCGGAAGGATCACTGGAGCCCAGTAGGTCGAGGCTGCAGTGGCCAGGAGCTGCCACTGCACTCCAGTCTGGACGACAGAGTGAGACTCCAACTCAAAAAAAAAAAAAGAAATCTTGAATCCAAGACCTTAAGGAAAACTTCAAGATGTATTAATTGATTTTGATGATTGATTTAGAAATAGGGCTCAAGGAATAGAGAAGAAATTTCAGAACAGCAGTGGAGAACGTGGTCACTTGGCTTTGAAGGAAATTGTTAAACAGGCCCAGAAGCTGTACTAAGAAAGTCATTAATTAAATATCCATGGAAAGAAACAATACAAAGCATTGTATCAAAAAAATAACAGGAAGAAATAAAAGGATGCATATAGGTTTATTCCTGTTTGCATAATAAAGGAACATGAGGAAATCAAACAAATAACAAATTAAGAAAGTGATGAAAGAATGACTCAAAAATTTAGCATTAAGAAAGTCTTCTAAGAGAGATCAGTCACTTAGGAAAGGTGTGTTGGTAAACAGGCTAGAAAGTGTTCAGTCATGAGCTATGTCTAGCCAGCACCTCCAATTTGACTGATCTCAACCCAAATTGTGCATTTATTAAGTTATAGATTGATCAATTGGATTTAATATAAACTTTACAAATTTTTTTCTTTCCTTCTTTTTTTGTCAGGGTCTCACTCTGGCACCGAGGCTGGAATGCCATGGCACAGTCATGGCTCACTGTAGCCTCAAACTCCTAGACTCAAGAGATCTTCCTGCTTCAGCCCCCAGAACATCTGGGACTACAGATCTACCACCAAACACAGGTAATTTTTTTGTAGAGACAAGGTCTTGCTATATTGCCCCAGCTGGTCTTGAACTCCTAGGCTCAAGCAATCCTCCCACCTCAGCTTCCAAAAGTGCTGAGATTATAAGTGTGAGCCACTGTACCTGGCCAGAACTTTACAGAAATTAATAGAATCAAATAAAAAATGAGGTTTTAAGCTTAGGTCAGTATGAAAATGAAGACAAAGTTTTGAACAACTAGTACTACTTCTCTGGGTTAAGAAAGAGCTAAGTATTTATGTTACTTAAAGAGCATGTTGAACTCTAGTCACCATGAGGATAGCAGAGAGTATCTCCAGTGGTCTTCCCCATACAAGTTCTCTTCATAACTGTGAGGTGTTTAATTCCTCTAGCATGCATGTAAACTGTGTTCTTTTTTTTTTTTTTTTTTGAGTTGGAGTCTCACTCTGTCGTCCAGACTGGAGTGCAGTGGCCTCTCCCGGCCACCGCAGCCTTGACCTGCTGGGCTCCGGCGATCCTTCCGCCTCAGTCTTCCAAGTAGCTGGAACTACAGGTGCGCGCTACCACACCCGGCTAATTTTTGATTTATTGTAGAGATGAGGTCTCGCCAGGTTGCCCAAGTGGGTCTCGAACCCGTGGGCTCAGGCAATCCACTCACCTCAGCCTCCCAAGGCATGGGATTACAGGCTGAGCCACCGAGCCCGGTTGTAAACTGTATTCTTAATTATCTGGTCTAGTTTTTAAGTCTTAGTCACAAGTTTCTTTCCTTCTTTCCTTCTTTCTTTCCTTCCTTCCTCCCTCCCTCCCTCCTCCCTTCCTTCCTTCCTTCCTTCTTTCCTTCTTTCCAGGCAGGCAAACTGGATTAAACTACCTTTTTATTTTATTTTTTATATTTCATTTTAAAGATGTGGGGTATAATTCAGGATTAGGTATACAAGTGGATATCATACAGGTAAAATTTGGACCTTTCTTTGGTCCCCACTTTGCCTCGTTTGAGATCATGTACCCTTTTTGATGTTGTGTCCCTTTCTGCCCCCCACCTCCCGGCAGTATCCCACTACTGCCTATCCCTTTCTTATAATATTATGATAAATGTTCAGGGTCCACTTATGAAGAGGACATGTGGTACTCAGTTCTTTGTTTCTGTTATAGATCACTGAATATGATAGACTCTAAATCCATTCAAGTTGCTGTGAAGTCCCTATGTTTGTCCTTCTTTATGGCTGCATAATACTCTATCATGTATATGTGCCACATTTTTTTTTTCCAGTCCAGTTTTGATGGGCAGCATTTTTGGTTCCATGTTTTTGCTATTGTGAATAGTGCTGCAATAAACATGCATGTGCAGGTATCTTTTGTGTAGAATGATTTGAGTTCCTCTGGGTATATTCCCAGTAGGGGGATTGCTGGGTCATATGGAAGGTCAATTTCTAGTTCTTTTAGAAATTGCTACACTGATTTCCATAGACGTTAAACTAGTTTGCATTCCCACCATCAGTGTAGAAGCATTCCTTTTTCTCCACATCTCTGCCAGCATCTGTTGTTGTTTGTTTATTATTAATGGCCATTCTTACTGAGGTTAAGTGGTATCTCAATCATCAGAGAAATGCAAATCAAAACTACATTGAGATACCACAAGTATCTGATGCACTACAAAATTACTTCTCTGGACACAAAAGTGATCTGTGGCAAGGATTCCAAAGGCCTAGCTCAGAAGGTAGTCTTAGATTTAGGGCAGAGGATGGTGCCAAAGGAGAAGCAGATATGACTTTTCTGCATTCAATTTTAAGTTTCTGTATATAGAGGTAGGCATGAAGGATTCACAGTTACTTCCTGGGGTAGAAGGGTGTGTCTTGTAAATAGAATTCACTTTCTTAATTCCAGATAACTTTTTTACTGAACTAGTGGTAACATGATCTTAGGCAATTCTTTGATATTTTTGTCATCAGTGTTGCTCATTTGAGGAGTTGTCTTCGTTATTCACTCATTCATGAAATATTTTGGGGTTATATTGACCAATTCAGGACTGTTCATAGTCCATGTTAGTAAATTATTTGCTTCGAATGTGTCTGGTCACCACAAATATAAATGATTTGAGACATAGATGAGTATATAGATACATATTACCCTGCTATCCCATATCAATTCCTGGTATGTAATAAAATGCAGGTGTTAGAATAACTCATTTCTACAATAACTTGTCAGAGACTAGAATTCTGAATAAACAAGACCAGGATGAGAACGTTTTAACTCCAAAGGCAGTAACAAAGAGAGGCATTAACAGTTGCCACTCCAATATTATGCTTGAAAGAAAAGGCTTATTTTGAGAGGTAAAGCCTGTGTACAAAGGGAAGCCCAGAAGTCTTTCTTGGGTGTTATTAAAACTATAATCCAGGGAAGAAACTGAAACTGATTAATAAAGACCTCAGCCAAGTGTCAGGTTTCAGGAACATGAGTTCACTCACAGGGCAATTGTAGAACTTTGATAACCTTCCTTGGTTGATTCTTTTAGTACATTGCCCATGTTTGACTATATGTGGCAAGTTTTACCCAAATATATTTGTATGCTTCAGTGAAGAACCTCAGTTGACCTGGGACCTATGAGTACTTTGTGTTAACCTGCAATTTCAGGTTAAAGGAGATGATATGGTGGTAGAAAAAAGTGTGGGAAAAGCAGAATTGACTGACTTTACTGAGGGCTGTCTTGCCTTTATGCATTTGAGTATAGTTTTTAGAAACATCATAGACTCTTGGTTTGGAGTAACCTCTCAAGGGTATGTATTCTGCATTATAAAACTTGAGTCCTTGCCAACTAGGAAATGAGGTCCTTGCTATTGTCATGACATATTTGTAGCAATGGAATGGAATTGAAGGCTTTGTAAAAGGGAATTCCCATGTCAACCCTGTCGCCTCCTTTGAGATTTCTTTATTTTTTTCTGTGTATGGATTTGACTTCAATATGGAAAGTAACTCTTGCTGGTGTTTCTTGGTGCAGGAGCCAAAGAAGAAGTTTTACACAGTTGTTTTAGTGCTCAGCCTTATTACTTCTAAAAACCCAGTGATCCACATACTTCCTCAACATGTGAATTATCTGACTCCTGTCAGAAACCCTCAAAGAACTTCTATACTATACTCTGTGTGTTTTAGCAGCTCTTCCTAGAGACATTGGGGTATGACTTTTCCTCTTAAAGGATAAGCTCCTTTTCCCTTTCTTCTCCACAAATATTTATTAAGTATAAACACTTTATTTATTTATTTTTTGTTTGCTTATATCATTTTCTGATTTATGATACAGTACTTTTTCTCCATAATGCCCTTTTTTTTAGAATTTAAGTTTTAAAGTACATTTATTTAGATAAAATCAGGCTAAAATTCTAGGGATAACCCAAGGAAGAAAAACATATAATCTTTTAAGAGGGCATCTAAAACAACATTCAACGAAGACAAACCATTTAGTCTTGGTGGTGGCAAGGAAGTGTATGGATTGAGCAATCTCATATTTTTTGAAAAGTTTGTATTGGTTGTCTTCCAGAACTCTTTGTTTGAAATTTCAAAAGTCTTTTTTTATAGAGACAGTATATTGATTGGGAATTAGGGAGTCAGGATACTCCATAAAAGCTTACTCAATTCATGTAGTAGAACTAGTATGCATTGTCAGACCTCCTGGGAGTAAGAATCAAGTGGCCTTGAGAGTTAAATGGAAGAATTTTTTTTTTCTTGCTATTTCCTAGACATGACCCTAAGCAAAAATTTGAAACATGTGCGATTTGCCCTGGATATTCTTCTAAAACTCTTTTTGCTTTCTGTGCCACTCTGCCCATTCCAACACACCATTATTCTACCCTAAGATACTTCTGCCAGGCACCTCATCCACTATTTCCATGAAATTTTTAAGGATCTTCCTTCATCATTCAATTTTCAATTTTCTTAGTACATTTTCTATTAGATAAGTTCTAGAAACAAAACAATCAGAACCAACCAAATCATATTCTGGTGTGGAAAAACAACAATTTATCTGTAATCTTTTCTTTTTAAAGATCTGTTGACCCAAATCTATAAATTTAGTCAGGTAAGTGATGCAATTATGGCAATTGGAGGCACTGGTTTGTGGGAGTGCAGGAAGCATCATAGAAGCAAGTCAACTTTCAATGCCCACCAAATAACAAATGTCTTGTGGAGCCTCACACCCTGAACCTTTTGAATTTGAACCACAGATTAATGTGCTTCGGCACTTGGTTCTATCTCTAACACCTCAAGAAATCATGTAAGTTGTCTTCAAAAGCATTTTATTTTAGAATAATTAACAATACTTATTGAAATAATGCTAAAATCTCAGTGGATGTACAAAATAAAAGTCTAGTTTTGTTCACACAAACTACTGTGGAAATCAGGCAGCTTCCACTCTTGTCTCAGAGTCCTTCAATTCCAGCTGTTGAAGAAACAACACAGAAGACTGAACAGGCTATTCCAGGGACAGACTGCATATATGGCATAGAACTTCTTGGCCCATTGTACCCTGGCCACAACTCCATCATAGGCCTGACTCAACTGTAAGGGAGTCCAGACACATAGAGGAGCACGTGGATGAGTGAACATTAGTACTCTCTGCTACATTTTTATCGGTGTGAATTTGATCTTGCAGTAAACTGCTCATCTTTTTTATGGTTTCTATCCATCTGAAACCAGAACTTATTTGAAGCTCCAAAGTTTCTTCCCCTCAGTCCCTGATACAGTGGCATCTATGGTATGTGTATGTGTGTGTGTGTGTGTGTGTGTGTGTGTGTGTGTGTGTGTGTGTGTGAGAAAATGGCATTGCATTGATGCTTCTCAAATCCTGGATACTAAACAACTGGCATGACTTTAATCATTGATTTGAGTTCTATGAAATTATATATTCAGAGTGCCTGTCAGTGTCTTTTTAAAA
>NW_007173370.1:43320-73680 GCF_000164805.1 Carlito syrichta | reverse complement strand
ATGTGTGTGTGTGTGTGTGTGTGTGTGTGTGTGTGTGTGTGTGTGTGTATGTGTGAACCTGGTTAATGTGTTGGTATAACTTATAGTAGTGAAATGATCAGGAAAGCAGGTGACAGAGGCTAGTGGGGTTAGCGTGGAAAGTAGGAGGACCCGAGCAACAAAGGTAGAAACAGGGAAGGCCTAGAGGGGTAATTTGTGTATTGTAGTTTACAAGTCAGTCTTTTTCTAACTGAACCTCATCTGTTTCTTTGTTTTAAGAGCAACTTGTTAAAATCACTTTCTTTTTCTCTGCCACATATTTCTTCACCTAATTGTTCAGGTACAAATAGTAAGACTAAAGGTTCAGAATCCAAGATGATTATCTCTGCCCCTTTAAATTTTAAGGCTACTATCTCAACAAACTCCAACTATGCAGAAGATTGCACAAGATGTGTACATCATTGAGAATTATGTAGAAGGAAGTCACTTCACTTGACTGCTCTTATGTGCTGGTGTAGACTTCCTGGAAATTTATATGAATGTCAGTTTCTTGTGAAGTGGAAAGTGAATAGTATCTGATACATTAATGGGCTAACACAGTAGGTTCCAAGTTTATAAAACTCAGGCTGCTGCTTGAGTAAGCATTCCTCTAAACTGTCTAATGTGTCTTTGCTGTGAATGCACCTAGTCTAATGTTCTTTGAACGTTGAAGCTGCAATTCCTTAAATTGACCTAAAACTTCCAAATTCACTTTTAAAGCTTGGGCGTTGTATGCATTTTGTTTATTTTATCTTCATTTTCATTGCAATTTTATTTATTTTTGGTTTTCCAACAATATTTTTCATATAAGCAAAAACAGCTGCATGCTACAAAGAAAATGTAGATAGCAGAGCTGATATTAGAATGCAGAATAAGCAGCATGGCTTGAAAAAGAATGGCAAGCTACATGTGCATGGGGAAGCATAAGGATGTTACATTTATTTTTCTGTAGACAAAAGGGAAATCTCGTAGCTTCTAAACAAGTTCTAATCACAGATACATTAACACTCAGATTATAAAGCATATGTAACAAAAATTAATTCCACTATTAGCATTATACAGACAAACTAAATCTGAGCACATATAATTCTTATTACATATTGCAGATATGCTACACTTTAGAATTTTTAGGATACTTTCATCTACTTCATTTCATTTGATCTTCACAACAACCTCATGAGTATGTAGGGCATGAATGTTTATGCCCATTTTATATTTAGCGCAAATGAAACCAGAAGGCTTAGGCATCTTGCCGGGGTCACACTCTCCTTAAGTAGTTGAGTCATACATAAAGCCCCCTTTTTCTTCACCACCTTGTCTAATTTTCCTTGTACTATAACAGCCTGGAATTTCCTTCTCACCAAGCAAAGACTCCACTACCAGGAAAGGCACTCGTTTATTGGTATTTTTAGAGACAGCAGCTTGCTCATCTCTAGGGAGAGCCTTTTTCCTGATTCTCATTCTCTATTTTTGGAAGAGGGAAATACTTTTACTCCTCATTGGTGAGTACATTTGGAGGGTACATCGTAATAACTAAAGAATATCCTTGTCATCCTTGACTCACACTTCCATGCAATTCTTAAGCAAATCTCATAGCTCTATATCTAAAGTCTATTCTAAATGCAACCACTTCTGCCACAACCACCATATCCAGCTTACATTCTTGTGGTCTCCTGACCGATCTCTCAGAGTCCCTTCTTGCTGAACTCCCTCCCAAGACTGATCTCCACCAGCATGCTGGTGATGCTTCTTCTCTACTCAAAGACTTCCAAGGATCTGACCATCCTCACAATAAAATGTTCCACAATGTTCTACAAAATATGCCCCTAGGAACCTTTTTAGTACATTTCCTACCACTCCTTTCTTAGCTCACGTCTTTAGCCTCATTTGTCTCCTTTTAATCCCTTTAATGTAACAAGCATTCACTGCAAGCCTTTGCCCCTGTCTGGTATCTCTCCTTGCAAATGTGTGCCTGGCTGCCTTCCTACCTTCATTTTGCTGAGTCTCATTACAAAGACATCTCTGAGAAGAGGCCTTTGGGACCAACCTATCTAACTAAGCTACACTCCAATGCATACCATCACTTTTTATCCCTCATCATTGCTTATTATATTATAAATATTTCAGCTCATTTATTTGCTGTCTTTTTCACCAGAATGTACACTCCATGAGTGTAGAGATTTTGTCTGTTTGATTTATCATTAATTCCTAGTACCTAGAATAGTGTCTGGCATATAATAAACATTTAATAACTATTTCTTCAGTGGGTAAATTTGTTGAAGAAATGAATGACTCATGAGGTAAGACCACTTTGATCTTAACATGGTTTGGCTATTTCTTAGATAGATGGCATTGGGTCCATTATTTAACAATTCAGCCTCAGGTTTTTTTTAAAAAATTAAATATTTTATTTGTTTTATTTTAAGGATGTGGGGTATAATTCAGGATTAGATATACAAATGGTCATTGTACAGGTGAAGTTTGGGCTTCACTTTGGTCCCCACTTCGCCTGGTTTGAGATCAGGCACCCTTATTGATGAAGTGTGCCCCTCTCCTGCCCTGGCAGCTTTTATACCTGCAAAATGTAAATTATAATAGCCTCTGCCTCCTTGTTAATTTGCTGTGAACATTAAGTATTATTTACATTCATTGCTTTATAGATGCCTGACTTACAATAGACTCTCAAACTTTTTGACAACTATTGACTCTGCTACCCATGAATAAAATACATGGATAAAACTTAATTGTGTTATTTTCAGTGGAAATGTGCCCATCCATTTAGAACATGCAATCAATGGAACAAGTGACTCAACTCTTAATTCAAGCTGTACAAAATCTTGGAATTCAGTTTTTGGAGATTGCACAATTGCCTTTTAATAGAAAATGTGACAAAAACATGTTGAGGTTTTATAGAATATGCCTTTGTTTTCACTTCCATTGCCAGTAATGTATTTTGCTTGTTTGTTTTGTTTTGTTTCCAGAGATCTGGTTAGGGACTGCTGAACCCTTTGTTTCACCAAATCTAAGACTTGAGGCCAGGAAAGCTTTGTGCCAGATTATTTGGGAAGGGGTTTTGTGGAAGTAGGATTACACCTATTTGCTTGAGTGAAGGGCTGAGCCTGGGCATTAAGCCAGGCATGCTGGAAACAATGGCCCAATTTGCTTCCTTAAACTTTATGTGCTTTCTTAGAAAAAGAAAGGATCACCTTAAACTTCTGCAACCTAGGCCTGGCCCTGGATTGCCCTCTGCTCACCCAGGTGACCCTGCAGATTCATTTGGAGACTTTCTTTGCCTAGGCTTTTCCTAGGCCTGGCCCTGGATTGCCCTCTGCTCACCCAGGTGACCCTGCAGATTCATTCGGAGACTTTCTTTGCCTAGGCTTTCCCTCTGGTTGGAAATACTCCCGTCACAGGAGTCTCAGGTATTTAGGGAACGGTGGCTACTCCTAGGGCAATGTTCAAAGTACAAGCATCATGACAGAATTAGTTAACAGAGGAAAAGATTCCCAGAAACCTCATTACAGCAATATTTGTGGAGAGTCAATAATGTATGAGAGAGGATTGGCGCTTGAGGGGTTTTTAATCCATTGAGGAAATAGGATATGTCTTTTAAAAAGGTAATCTATAATCAGGGTAAAAAATTATAAGACTCTGATCAATCATACTATAGAAAGTGCTTCATTTATTCAGCATAATGTTTTTGGGGATTCACTCACATTGTTGTGTGCATGGGTAATTCTTTTTTTTAATTGATGTCTAATATCCCTGTATGGTTTAAATAAACCATATAGTATTTGTTTTTAAATTTTAGTGGGCATTTAGATTGTGTTCAGTTTTTGACTACTGTGCCTAAGTCTGTTATAAACATTTGTATGCATTTCTTTTTGTGAACATAAGTTTTCATTTTTCTTGTGTAAATATCTAAGAGAGAAATCAGTGACTTATAAAGCAGATGTATGTTTTACCCTTGTAAGAAACCACCAAACACTTCCCCAAAATGGGTACATTTTATAGTCAACAGCAGTGCAGGAGAGTTCTGTTTTATCCATGCCCTTATCAACATTTGATGGTTATTTATTTATTTATTTTTTGAGTTGGCATCTCACTCTGTTGCCTAGGCTGGAGTGCAGTGGCACACTCACCACCACTGCAGCCTCAACCTGCTAGGCTCACGTGATCCTTCCACTTCAGTTTTCCAAGTAGCTGGAACTACAGGTATGCACTACCAACATGCTTGACTAATTTTTTGATTTGTTGTAGAGATGATGTCTCACTAATTGCCCAGGCTGGTCTTGAATCTGTGGACTCAGGCAATCCTCTCACCTCGGTCTCCCAAAGTGCTGGGATTATAGGTGTGAACCACTGTGCGTGGCTGTTAAAATTTTATTTTAAATTAAAAATGTTGAGCACCTTTTCTTTTTTTTTTTTTTTTTTTTTAGTTGGAGTCTCACTCTGTCACCCAGACTGGAGTGTAGTGGCCGCTCCCGACCACTGCAGCCTCGGCCTGCTGGGCTCTGGCGATCCTTCCATCTCAGCTTTCCAAGTAGCTGGAACTACAGGCACGTGCTACTATGCCTGGCTAATTTTTTGATTTATTGTAGATATGAGGTCTCACCAAGTTGCCCAGGTGGGTTCAAGTAGTCCACTCACCTCAGCCTCCCAAGGTGCCGGATTACAGGCTGAGCCACCGAGCCCGGCTTTGAGCACCTTTTCATATATTGATTGGCTATTTGTAATATCTTCTGCCTTGACACATTTCTGTTCAGATCATTTGGGCATTTACATTTTTTTTGTCTTTTTATCATTAATTTTAATAAGTCTTTTACATATTTTGTACACTTATTTTTGTCAGATATATATGTTAAAAATATTTTTCCCAGGCTGGAGTTTGTCATTTTAAAATATTACTCTTGAAAAGCAGAAATGTTTAATTTTAATTAAGTTTAATTTATTGATATTTTCTTTTATGGTTAATGCTTATTTAGGTCTATTTTAAGAAAGCTTTCCTTTCACAACATTGCAAAGACATCCTCCTACATTATTTACTAGAAGCTTTATAGTTCTAGAATTTATGTTTAGGTGTCTCATCAATTTGAGTGTATGTGTATGTGTCTGTGTGTAATGAGGCAAGGAGTTAAGATTCATTTTTGTTTTATACACGTATTTAGCTGTTTCAGGGCACTTAATACCTGAATTAACCTAACACCTTGGTTTTCTGCATTTTTAATAAGCACTCTATATAGTTCTGGTGCAGAGCGTTCCAGGATTATTTACTATATACTACTGTGAAGAAATGGTGAGTAGGTGTTTATTTTGCTTTCTTATGGGAGAAAATTGCTAGCAGTGAAATAATGCTATCAATAATCACTAGGGAAAACTAAACTCTATTGAGTTTTTGCTACTTTACCTCTTTTAAAATTAGAACCTTATATCTGATTTAATCTTTATAAAAATACCTGATGTAGATATATTATTATTTGCAAATGAGGATAAGGAGGCCCAGAGAGCTTAATTCACTTGTCCAAAGACTCTCTTTAGTGAATACTGAAGCCAAAATCCAAACTCTGGTTTTCTGGCAATAGAGCTATTCTCTTAACTACCATGCTCATCTCTGCTTTCTTTCACAAAGTACTGCCTATTTTTTTTTTAACTGCTTATACCTGAATTAATGATTCTTTATTGCAATGGTTCTCAAACATTGCATCGGTTTTAAAGTTGGTTCTCTCAGGCCAACTTTACACTCTTAAAATTATTGAGGTCTTCAAAGAGACTGTTTTATGGGTAATATCTATTTACATTTATCAGACATTAAAACTGAGAAAAACACCTTTAAAAATTTATCCATTTATTTTTAAAAATAAAAACAATGAATCCATAGCATGTTAACATAAATAACATATTTTAATGATATGTAACTCTATTTTCCAGAAATATAATTAGTGAGAAGAGTAGCATCGTTGTGCATTTTTACAAATTTCTTTATTATCTGGCTTAATACACGATAACTGTATTCTCATATCTGCTTTTTATTCAATCTGTTAAGGCATGTTCTTTTTGTTGAAGTACAGTATATGAAAAAAATTTGGCCTCACAACTATATGTAGTTTCAAAAGGAAGAGTATTTAAATAGGTTTTTTTTACATAATTAAGTCTATTCTTGACACTACATCAAAACCCAAAGAAATCATCACTTCTTTTTTTTTTTTTTTGAGTTGGAGTCTCACTCTGTCACCCAGACTGGAGTACAGTGTCTGCTCCCAGCCACTGCAGCCTCCACCTTCTGGGCTCCGGCGATCCTTCCATCTCAGCCTTCCAAGTAGCTGGAACTACAGGCGTGTGCTACCATGCCAAGCTAATTTTTGATTTATTGTAGAGATGAGGTCTCACCAAGTTGCCCAGGCGGGGTCTCGAACCCACGGGCTCAGGCAATCCACTCACCTCAGCCTCCCAAAGCGCGGGATTACAGGCTGAGCCACCGAGCCCAGCTAGAAATCATCACTTCTTAAATATAAAAAACTACTTAAATGTTAGTTGCAAAGTGGAATCTGAAGTCATAGTTCATATTACTGAACTTTCAAAATCCCAAATAAAGTATATATTTTATCTATGCATTAATGTGTAACAATATGCATTGGTCCTTTAGAAAATTTAATCTGAGTGATACATATTGTGGTGGGCATGAAAATGTACTACCTAGATCTACTGCAGGGAAGGTAATTGGCTGCACCTGCTGCTGCCATGTTGGATCTCTCTCCACATGTGTATGAAAGTTGTGCTTCTCACGGCCGTTCCCAGCCAAGGACTGAACATATAGAAGCACTAAGGTATAAGCATCCTGGTGAGATGCACATCCCCTTAAACTGATGACTTTGGCTCTAGAACTTGCCATTGTCTAGCAGAAACACTCCAGGAATTGAACTGCAGTCTGAAACTCTTCTTACTCCATCCACTTTTTTTCTTCTTCCTTCAGTGTCAGACCTACATTGTGGTCCAAAGCCTGTCTCTGCGTTCTTTGACTCTTTGATCACTCACAAGTATTTCCATCAATAACTCTCTTGGATATCTACTGTTATCTTAGTACCTGCTTTTTAGAGCACTAGAACAAACACACATCTCCAGATGTTGACATATTTCATCATAAAATATCAAATGCACCTTTATAAATAGCCCCACTGATCCCATCAGAAAAATCATAGATATTGGAAGCTAACAGGCACAGAGTAGAAGGTATGTGTTTTCCAAAATTCTATTTTTTACTAAAAAACTTGAATTTTATTATTTGCAACATAACTATAGGGTATTTTTCTTGAAGTGGTAGGCTTACTCCATATGATTTTTCAATCATATGAAAAATTCTGCCAAATTCCAAGTCTGAATAACCGTAGCTTACTAGTATGTGGTTCTCTCAAGTAAAATAATGTTCCAAGAAACAAGCAGCTAGTTGAGCTTGCAACTCAGACAATCAGACAGACTTTTCTTGAGAACATTATTATACTGCAGAATGCAGCAGAAATGCTTTTAATCTATCTGGTCCACTTCATCACTCAGAATGTTAAAAAGACGTGCTCAAGAGTTAATAAAATTAATGTTTTTACTGCTTTATCAATGATATTTGTAAGTAGAGAGTGCATTATATTTCCTGCAAGAGCATGACAGTGAGGTGTGCTATGACTACTACTGGTATTAATTGCCATTGACTTGATTCATGTTCTGACCCCTGTCATGTCACCCACCATTATTTTTGCTCCATCAGAGCAAAAGTCAACACAGTGAAAAGGGCAAATGACTTCCTAGTATAATATAAACATAGTTTTAGCCTCACAAATCCTCTGAAATCCCTATGGAATCCCTAGGTGTTCACAGACTATACTTCGATAACCATTTCATGGAAGCATCAAACATGTATTGAGCACCTACAGCACATGTTTAAAGACCATATTGATTAACAGCACAAAGTATCTGACCTCAAAGAGCTCTGACTTTTATGAAGGAGACACAGGTTATTAAATAAGTAGATTAGAGTTAGTGGACTGTGTTGTAGGGGCAGAGAAAAAGGGACATTTTGATTCTGTCTTTATGGCTCAGAGAAGTCCACACCAGGAAAGTGACTCCTGAGGCAAGATTTGAAGATTGACAATGGTCTTGCTCCAAAATAAAGGACATAGGCATTTTAGGAGGAAATAACAACACAACACAATGATATAAAACCATGACAGAATGAGGTATGCTTATGCAACTATCTATCCATAAAACAGTAAAAAACATTGACTAATTCAACTTGAAGTTTCCAAATGGTTTCGGTTATATATTTTTCTAGAAAAAGTTGGATGTCCACATTATTATTTAATATAAGTAGTCCATCAGATGGCACCTATCTTTTGTGCCAGCTGCACCAGCAGACACAGCTTTTCATTGTGATATTTACACTTTTTTTCCTGATGTCTACATCTTTATCATTTCTTGAGGCATCATTTTTGTCTCGTTTTTGTTTTAGTGTTTTAATAGACTAAAAATTAAAACACATCTGAATATTTTCCTGGATATAATAGAACTATGATGTCATCATTGAATAGGAATTATCTCAACATCCATGAAGTTCAAATGCTCACATTGTTTAGAAACCCCCTTCCTGGTTTATTTAATAGTGTGTAAAGCCATAAATCTTGCAGTCCATGATCTTGTTTTTCCAAACACGCTTATGATTTGCTAAACCACAAAGTGGATACTTTACAAGAAACCTGCAGTGCAAATAAATGTATTAGTGTGGTGTATATTGAATGTTTATTTATGTAAACCCAAGATTGCTAGGGAGAGTCACTCTCTTAGTTCATCCCACATATCACTATGATTCAGTTGTTTCTTAACAACCACCTGGGGGAGGAGAACAATCTTCTCATTTAATCTTAATCACTGGCAATCAGGGACATTTCACAACTGGGAAATATCACACAAATTATTAGAAGAGCAATCAGAAAGTATAATAAAGGAAAAAAAGAAATATAGTCTTCCCTGTGTCAGGGATTTGCACACAATTACTTACAATATTTAAAGATTTTTTTTATGTCACTCTCCCAGGCCATCAAGTTTAAATCTGAGTACTTTTCAACTTGAGACCTATGTTATGAAACCACAGGTTCTTATAGACCTACTCTTTTTATATGCAAACAAAATGATGAGTTTAACACTCAGCTCAGGTTCAGTTTTGGACATCTTCTCAATATGTGGTACCTAGGTGGAAGTTTTACCTTTGCATTTATAAATCTGTAAGTCCCCAAGTATTGGATCACCTAGCTTTTCTGTAAGAGAAGATCAGAAATGATAACAAGCAAGTCGGGCATGGTGGCTCACACCTGTAATCCAAGCACTTTGGGAGACCAAGGCAAGAGCATTGCCTAAGACCAGGAGTTTGAGGCCAGCCTGGGCAACATGGAGAGACCACATCTCTACAACGAATAAAAAAAAATTAGCCAGCATGGTGGTGCACTCCTGTGGTTCCAGCTACTCAGAAGGTTAAGGTAGAAGGATTGCCTGTACTCAGCAGGTCAAGGCTGTGGTGACCATGAGCATGCCACTACACTCCAGCCTGGACAACAGAGTGAGACTCTGACTCAGTAAATAAATAAATAAATAAATAGACAGACAGATAGATAAAATAAGATAACAAGAAGGACCTTTTTTTTGAGCTTCCATCCCCCAATCTCTGAGAATTAGGATTTTCTTTTCATCTCCATGTTGTAAATATTTTTAAACCAGTCAAATGGTATTCAGGCAAACAATAAACATAGGGAATAAATAGGGAAAACAAGAGCAATGAAGGCAGTCTATAAGTACATGAAAAGAAGAAAAAAAGGTAGCTAGATTAAGTGCTGTAACAAGAGATCCAAAGATATCGGTGTCTTAATGCCATGGTCAGAATGTTTGTGTGTCTCTAGAATTTAAAAGTTGAAACCTAATCACCAATGTGATGGTATCAGGAGGCAGGACTTTTAGGAGGTAAGGGGATTAGTACCCTTATAAAAGAGGCCCCAGAGAGCTGCCTTGACACTTCCACTACATTAGACATGACCAGGAGGTACTGTCTATGAACCAGAAAGCAGCTCTCACCAGACACCTAATATGTTTGATATTGGCCCTCCCAGACTCCAGAACTATGAGAAATAAATACCTGCTGCTTATGAGCAGCCTAATTTATGGTATTTTATTATAGAAGTCTGAATGAACTAAAATGTTTGATAAATTGGAAGTTTGCTTTTCACACATGTGAGAGTCCAGTGGTGATGATGATGGTTGTGGTGGTGTTAGTGGCATCCTGCTCCTTGTACTTAAAGACTCAAAATCCTTTCATCTAATGGTTTTACTACATTCTAGGCCCCTAAATTTTATCACTGGATTCTCTGACTTCAGCTGTCAAGAGAAGGAAGACGAGGAAAATTGCAAGTTTTGGGGGGACCAGGCCAGGATATGATGTAGCTCACTTTTATTCATATTCCACCAAGAAGATCTAAATTGCATGAACCCCTCCTAACTGTGAGAGAGGTTGGAATGTATAATCTGGTTGTATGCCCTGGAGGAAACAGAATGATGGTTTGATGAACAAATTGCATTGTCCTGGTCTCCTTTATCATTTTTTTCTTAGTGATACTTGTCAACATTATGGGTACTTTTCATGTAGAAAAAACTCAAATCTGTACTAGTAAGCATGTATTCATAGTTTTGTCTATTCTTTCAACAAATTTTATGGAACATCCTCTATGAGCAGGACATTGGACAAGGCACTCGGTATATAACGCAGAGCAGAGAATATAACACGGAAATAATGCAGTTTCTACCTTTAGGAGCTTACAGTGTCCTATTAACTGATGCAATTATCATCTTTCTCATCAATGTTCTTAATTCATCCCTAAGCTGCTGACAGTATGGAAATAAGAAGTAGAAGGAAAGCAATTATCCTAATTTACTATTCCAGAGGTGGCTCCAGCAATAAGCGTGTATATCAATTTCTCCACTAGAGCTGTCTTAGGGACAAACAGAAGAATATGTAATTTATATTTTATAGTGTTTCATATTTTTAAAAGTTCTTACTGATACTGGTGAAGAGAAGTCAAAATTAGCTGTGAGACCTTAAGCAAGTTATGTTTAACACTCTAAGTTAATTTCTGATCTATAAAGTGGGAATACACTAGAATCTACCTCTTAGGGTAATTGTAGAGATCAAATTTTTAAAAATCAATAAATTGGTTAGCAGAATTTCTATCCTACAGTCATAATAACGTGATATTAATTAGTGCCATCATTATTATTTGACTTTAAAAGTGAAGGATAGCAGAAGATGCCACCCCAAAATATGTCACTCTGGCATAAGGTTATTTTGGCCAGAAGACAACTGAGAAGAAGCAGATAGAGAACTCTCAGCCCTTTCCCTATTTGTGTAAAAACAGAGCATAAATTTGCAAAGGTGACTATCTTCTCAATTCTACCAGGAAGTACAAAGTTTGATTATCACCAATGACTTTGGACCCTTGGCCTGGAGATTGCACCCGAGGAATCTACATAACAAAGTTTATTAACTAGTGCTAATCTACCATTAGTATCTCGTATACAGTTGATCCTTGAATAACACAAGGGTTAGCACTGACACCTTCCACAGTTGCATATTTGCGTATCACTTTTGACTCCCTAAAAACTAAACTACTAATAACCTACTGTTACCTTACTGATAACATAAATTGTAGAGTAAAACATTCTGTATTAATTTGTGTTATATGCTGTATTCTTACAATAAGTAAGCTAGAGAAAATAAAATACAAGGAGGGGACTCAATAAACCCACATTTTAAAAAATACTAATTTACTTGTTATTATAAAGATATGGGGTACAATTCAGAGCTAGGTATACACACATTGATCATGCAGGTACCCTTGTTGATGAGGCATGCCTCTCCCTCCCCTAGCAACTTCCCCCAACTGCCAGTCCCACCCCCTTTTCCCCTGATAGTTTTCTGCTACTGCCAATCGCCTTCCCACAGCATTATAATTGTTCAAGGTCACCTTATGAGTGAGAACATATGGAACTCAGTTCTTTGTTTCTGTGATAAATCACTGAGTATGATCGACTCCAAATCCATCCAAATTGCTGCAAACTCCATATATTTGTCCTTCTTTATGACTGCATAAGATTGCATTGTGTGTATGTACCACATTTTTTAAATCCATTCCAGTTTTGATGGGCAACACGGTTGGTTCCATGTTTTTGCTATTGTGAATAGAGCTGCAACAAACATACATGTGCAGGTATCTTTTTTGTAGAATGATTTGAGTTCCTCCGCGTATATTCCCAATAGGGGAATTGCTCGGTCATATGGAAGGTCAATTTCTAGTTCCTTCAGAAATCACCACACTGTCTTCCAAAGAGGTTGTATTAGTCTGCATTCCCACCAGCAGTGGAGAAGTGTTCCTTTTTCTCCACATCCTCGCCAGCGTCTGTTGTTGTTTGTTTTATTAATGACAGTCATTCTTGCAGGGTGATATCTCAATGTGGTTTTGATTTGCATTTCTCTGATGATGGGTGAGGCTGAGTATTTTTTCATGTGTCTGTTGGCCGCCCGTATATCTTCTTTTGAGAAGTGTCTATTCATGTCTTTTGCTCACTTTGTAATGGGGCTGTTTGTTTTTTTCTTTCCGGCGCGTTTGAGTTCCTTGTAGTTGCTGGATGTTAGGCCTTTGTCAGATATACAGTTGGCAAATATTTTTTCCCATTCTGTGGGCTGTCTCCCTGCTCTCTTGATGGTTTCTTTGGCTTTACAGAAGCTTGTCAGTTTAATGAGGTCCCACTTGTCTATCTTATCTCTTATGGCCTGGGCACTTTGGGTTTTGGTCAGGAATCGGTTGCCAGTTCCAACTTCCATAAGAGTGTTTCCTGCATTTTCTAAGGTTCTTACAGTTTGAGGTTTTATGTTTAGGTCTTTGATCCATTTAGAGTTAATTTTTGTGTATGGTGATAGGTAGGGGTCCTATTTCAATCTTCTGTATGTGTTCAGCCAGTTTTGCCAGCACCATTTACTGAATAGGTTGTTATTGGAGGCTTTGTCAAAGATGAGTTGGTTGAGGAATTGAGGCTTTGCTTCCAGGATCTCTATCCTGTTCCATTGGTCTATGTGCCTGTTCTTGTACCAATACCAGGCTATTTTGATTACTGTAGCCTTATAGTAAAGTTTGAAATCCAAAAGTGTGATACTTCCTGCCTTGTGTCTTTTGCTAAGAATTGTTTTGACTATTCGTGGTCATTTATGTTTCCATATAAATTTCTGTATTGTCATTTCCAGGTCTGAGAAGAATGATGCTGGTAACTTAATGGGTGTTGCGTTGAATCTGTAGATTGCCTTTGGTAGGATGGACATCTTAACAATGTTGATTCTTCCTATCCATGAGCATGGGATATTTTTCCATTTTTTTGTGTCTTCTTGGACTTCTTTGAGCAGTGTTTTGTAGTTCTCATTGTAAAGGTCTTTCACTTCTCTGGTTAGGAAGATGCTGAGGTATTTCATTTTTTTGGTGGTTATTGTGAATGGGATTGTGCTTTTTATTTGGGTCTCTGCCTGCTTGTTGTTGGTGTAGAGAAATGCAACTGTCTTTTGAACATTTATTTTGTACCCTGAAACCTTACCAAAGTCCTTTATCAGTGCAAGCAGGGTTTTGACAGATTCTCTTGGATTTTCAAGGTATGGGATCATATCATCAGCAAAGAGGGATAACTTGACTTCCTCTTTTCCTATTTGGATACCCCTGGGCTAGGACTTCCAACACAATATTGAACAAGAGGGGTGAGAGTGGACAACCTTGTCTTATTCCAGTTTTCAGGGGAAATGATTGTAGTTTCTGACCATTTAGCCATATGCTAGCTGTGGGTTGTTGTAGATGGCACTTACTATTTTGTGGTATGTTCCTTCTATACCTAGATGTTTGGGGGTTTTTGTCAAGAAGGGATGCTGGATTTTATCAAAAGCTTTTTCTGCATCTAATGAGATACTCATGTGGTTCTTGCTTTTTCATCTGTTGATGTATTTAATGACATTTATGGTTTTGCGAATGTTGAACCAGCCTTGCATCCTGGGGATGAAGCCTACTTGGTCATGGTGGATGATATTTGAGAGATATTTTTGAATTCAATTTGCTAGAATCTTGTTGAGGATTTTTGCATCTATGTTCATAAGGGTTAGCACTGACACCTTCCACAGTTGAATATTTGTACATAACTTTTGACTCCCTAAAAACTTAACTACTAATAACCTACTGTTACCTTACAGATAACATAAATCGTCGAGCAAAACATTCTGTATTAATACATATTATATGCTGTATTCTTACAATAAGTAAGCTAGAAAAAATAAAATACAAGGAGAGGACTCAAAAAACCCACATTTTTTTAAAATAAAAAATTGTGTATTTATTCTTACATGTTTAAACTTCAGTCATCTTCAAAGTACTCTCTGTTTGACACAATACACCTGTCGAGATGCTTTTTCCACTACTCAGAACAGTTGTTTAACTCATCAGTTTTGATGCCTTTTAGGGCCTCTGCCATTTTTGTTTCACTTCTTCCACTTAGGCAAAACGTTTTCCCTTGAGAACTTTTTACACCCAAGGAAACAAACAAACAAAAAAGTCGCTGGGGTGAGATCGGGTGAAGAGGGAGGGTAGGGCATGGAGGCCATGCCATTTTGGGTTAAAAACTGCAAACACTCAGCATGGTGTGGGCAGGTGTGCTCATAAATCACCCATTATGAAATAAGCAAACATGCTGAAAGAATTTCCAATAAAAATGTTCTGAAGCTGAACATAGCCTCTCACAACAACACTAGCTGGTACGCTGATGCTGATGGGTTCCTTGAACACTTATCTATCAGGGGAAGCCTGTATGACAAGGGGCCTGCCCTCCAAAAGATAATTCTGATTTTTTGGGGTCTCTCCACTTATAATTTATTAGGAAAATTATAAGAAAAGGAAAATATGTATACTATTTTTCAGTGGACGTGGATCATAATAAGGACTTCATGCTTGTTTTCACATTGAATAGACTGAGAAGGAGGAGGAGAAGGGTTTGGTCATAAATGGCAGAGATGAAATAAAATGTACTCAAGTGGAACCATGGAATTCAAATCATGTTGCTCAAATGTTGACTGTATTTGCCTTTCCACAATGTCCTGCCCCTAGAGACTCAAAGTCCTTTCCTTTTGTTATTTCTCTAAACATTTATTTATTTGTTGGTAAAGATGTTATATAAGCTATAACATCTTCTAAGCCATCTCTTTGGGGAGCTCTATTTCTTGAGTTTTCTATTATGCATATATATGATTTACATAATAATTTTTTTCTTGTTAGTCTGTTCTCTGTTATAGGAGTACCAGCTAAGAACTCAGAAGGTTAGAGGAAAATTATTTTTTCCTTTCCTACAAAAACAATGCTGTGAAGTAGATTGCTATTATATTTTGTTAAGTGTTTAATATGCTTGTCTCATGATCTTTTATCAATGAGAAAATCTATAGTTTGGAGAATTAAATGTCTTGGAAGAGATTGTACAGCTTAGAAATGATAGGATCAGGATTGATTGCTATGGTCATGTTCTTTCACTGATTTCATACTTTTTTGCAGGGCCTCCAAGTTATAGAATACTTTTGAGAATCATTTGTTTTCTTCTATGTTAAAAGAAAACAAGACTAGTAAACCTCTCTAATAAAATAGAAGGACTAGTAGTATTTCTTTTGGATAACCAGCCATGACAGTTTTTATAAGTATGTCATTTTTAGATTACAGGTAGAATATTATCAAAGCATCTACATCTTGCATCTTTGTGTAAAGATTGTTATAGTTTGCATGTGGTGTGGGAAGAGAATAGTGGGGGTTAGATTTGGGGTGTCTGAGTTCTTCTGTTTTTTTCTATAGGTGGTCAGCTGTATGACTTGAAATAAATCATTTCACCTTTTTTGAGCTTTGGTTTTCATCTATAAAACAGGTATCTGCAACATTGTGTAATTACTAAGTACCTTACCAATGAAGCATAAAGCAAATTAACTGATGACCAAGATGACATAGAAAAGAGTATTTTGGAATTACAAGTGCAATATAAGTCATCTTTAGATCTGGTTTTCTGAGCCTAAGTCCTTTGATCCCAGAACATTCTGCTATTTGAAGAGTTTAAGTTCTTCAGTATCTCTAGAAAGTAAGCAGAGTCTGAATAGTCTCTGTTGCCATACTATAGAATATTCTGAAGGTAAGAATTTTGTGTCTGTATTGAGGGTTTAATTATGAACAAACCAAGATTCATATTCTACAACTATCATCGTGCTACCACAGAAACAGACACAGTGTTGGTAAGTCTGCAAAATTTATAACCAATTATTTTATCCTCTAACAATGTCTTTGTGGTCATCATAAAGGCTTTTACTGAATTTAATTTAAAGACTAGGGAATAACATTCTTTTAATATTCCCAAACCTTTATTAATATATATTTTTAAAAGAGAAAAAGGGTATTACTGATTCTAAGAGCAGAGTAGAAATTCTATGTTGTCATTGAAATGATGTAGTTACATTTCAATTTAGTTACAGTTTAGAGCATCTTGTATTCTGCAAAATAAAGATAGCAAAAAATTGCTGATTAATCTAAAATTTTTACATATAAAGTAATTGATACAAATTACACTGTTACATTTATTTAGGAAATTAAAAAGACAGATGTTTATCCCATTATCAATTTTTAACCAAATTATTTTCGCCTGTGAAGAAACTGAGGTACAGTCAATTGACTGAGTTACATGGGGAGAGGGATCTTATGTTTTCCAGATTCCTGGCTCAGAACTCTTTCCACCAACTGCATTTGTTACATTCATCTTGAACTTGCTTTTGAAAAAAGTTTTGAAAAAAGCTTCTATGAAAATTTTTTTTGCCAGGGTATTAACAGAGAGAGAGAATTATGTTATGGAATAAATATTAAATTAATAACTAGCTACACAAGTGATGTGATCTCTGAATCTCAGTTTTCTTAATTTGTAAGATATAATATATAGGATAGATAGAAATTTTCCTCCTGACACAGCTATGGAACTTAATGAGATAGAACCTATGAAGTATTTGAGACTTAGTTGGCTTCAACAATTATAGTTCCTTTCCCTCCTAATGATGTTAGCTTCTATCAGTTGCCCACATTCTAGGTTATAATCTGTGCCTAAACTCTGAACATGAATCACTTCATTAATTGTTCAAAACATGAGGAAGCTGATTCTCCAGGAAATTAAATTAAATTCCAGGTCACCAGGTCAGTAAGTGTCAGAGACAGTTTTCTAATGTAGTTGTCCCTGGTACTGAAAACCATGTTCTTGATCGCCGTGTATATTTACTTCCTATTGTATCTGTGACAAATTACCACAGACTTAATAGCTACAACAGCACAAATTTATTCTCTGACAGTTTTGAAGATCAGAAACCCAAAATCCATTTCAGTAGGTTAAAATCATGGGGCTAGCAGAGTTTGTTTTTCTTTCTTTTCTTTTCTTTCTTTCTTTTTTTTTTTTTTTTTTTTTAACTTTTCTGGGGATTCTAAGACAGACTCCATTCCTTGTCACATCCATCTTCTGGAGGCTGCCTGTATCCTTTCTCACAGAAACTCCCTCCATCCTCAGAGATGCACCTTGCTTCCATTGCCACATTACCTTCTTCTTCAGTGAACAAATCTTCTGCTTCCTTCTTTCAGGATGCTTGTGATTATGGCCTATCCTGATAATACAGGATAATCTCTCCAGATCTTCATTTTAATCACATCTCCAAAGTCCAAAGCTCAAAGCCATATAAGATAATACTTACAAGTTCCAGGATGAGGGCCAGGATACTTTTGGAGGGTATTATGTAGCCTACCACCCCATATTTACCTGATTTTTTTCTTTCTCCTGTTATGTAGTAAACAGATTTTAGTTTTATCCTCTAATGGCCATATTTTGTTTGGGTTAAAGTGTCGATACCTTGAAAGGTTTGTGTGACATGCTTAGAAAATTAAGATAGGACAAGAGAGTCCTGGATGTCCTGTAGGAGCCACCCTTGTCCATATCTCAGTAGACTGAGAACAACAGATCCCATTCAGCTCAATCTTAAAGAGGTGAGATGAATGCCTCCTCCCTGACACATAGTATAACTGAACCAAGTGGATTTGAATATCTGATGATATGGCCAGAATAGGTTTCAAAGTGGCTTTTTCCTTTTTCTGAAATGTTTAATTTTCATTTCTGATTGTAAGAGCTCTGTTCATATTTCTGGAAAGTTTTTGGTACATATTTGATTAATGGCAGAGGTGAGGTCTCTAAGTCCTTTTGTGATTCACTTAAGATATAACATTCTGTAATTTCTGTATCTATTTTTCCATTATCTATTCATTTGTCTTTCCATTTACTTAGTCATAGTTATTTAAATAAGTTTAAAAACTCATAAAGTTTTATGAAATTTGTAATTCTTGATGCCCAGAGGAAGCAAGATGAACCACCTATACTGTTGCTTTAAATATTTCTCCATATATAATAATCTCACTACTCTTGTTAATTTTTTATCATTAATGACAATCTGAAGGATTCTTTAAGAAAGTAAAGTCATTTCTAAAATATTAATTAAAATATGTTTTAAAAATCAATTTTAAAGTGTTACCAGGCTTTTGCTTTGTCCCCTAAGTGCCATGTCCTGTTTGGGTTAAAGTCAATTCCTTGAGAGTTTCAACTTGACGAGACCTTATCTGTACAATAAATCAAAAAATTATTAGCCAGGCGTGGTAGCGCACGCCTGTAGTTCCAGCTACTTGGAAGGCTGAGGCAGAAGGATCGCCGGAGTCCAGCGGGTCGAGGCTGCGGTGGCCGGGAGCGGCCACTGCACTCCAGCCTGGACCACAAAGTGAGACTCCAGCTCAAAAAAAAAAAAAAAAAAAAAAAAAAACTTGGCTCAGAGGGAGGTTTCAAGATCCACATGCTGAGAGACCTTTAAAATTGTGAGAGAACAATATTTTAAACCTGACATTTCAGAGATGAAATCAACAGATTTAGTTCTTCCTCTTGTTTTCCTGGCAATTCAACAAACACTCTTTGATCCATTCTCATTAGTTCATTGTTCTGACCCATATTGCTCTCTGCCATTTGCAGACAACATATTATTTTCTTCCAGGTAGCTTCCTAGGAGTAAAAAAACCCCCTGAACTTACTACTGTTCGAGTCATTGTAGAAACTTAGCTTAAAACAGCAGTATTTTTTTTATCAATATTTTTTATTATGGTTTTGTGGGGTACAGTTAAGGGTTAGGTATACAATTACATTTAATTCAGGCACCCTGTTGATAAGAGGTGTTTCCCCATTCCCAGACAGGTATTTGCTACTATTAATCCCATCTCCCCACCCCCATAGTTTCCCAGTACCGTCAGTCATTTTCTTATAGTATTACATTGGATGTTCAAGGTCCATTATATGAGTGAGAACATGTGATACTCAGATCTTTGTATCTGTGAGAGGTCACTCAGTATTATAGACTCTAGTTCCATCCAGGTTACTGCGAAATTCATGATTTTGTTCTTTTTTATGGCTGCATAGTATTCCATCATGTATATGTACCACGTTTTTTAATCCAGTCCTCTTTTGATGGGCAGCATGGTTGTTTCCAGGTTCTTGCTATTGTGAACAATGCTGCGATAAACATACGTGTGCAGGTATCTTTTTTATAGAGTGATTTGAGTTCTTCAGGATATATTCCCGGTAGGGGAATTGCGGGGTCATATGGGAGGTTGATATTTAGAGCTTTTAGGAATCGCTACACTGCTTTCCACAGAGGTTGCACTAGTTTACACTCCCACCAACAGTGTAGAAGTGTTCCCTTTTCACCACACCCTCTCCAGCAGCTGTTATTTTTTGAGTTGTTGATGATTGCCATTCTGACTGGAGTAGGTGGTATCTCAGTGTGGTTTTGATTTGCATCTCCCTGATGATTAGTGAGGTTGAACATTTCTTCATGTGTTTGTTGGCTGCTCGGATGTCTTCCTTTGTAAAACAGTAGTATTTATGAAAAAATTTCAGAAGGATATTTAGTTGTACATTCTTCAAGTTACTTTAAAATCAATCCTAAATTAAGCCTACTAGTAGAAGGCTTAAACGAACTTGATCCATTCCTTCTCCTGCAGAATTGCTTGAACTGTATTGTGCTTTGGTATAACATTGAAGGACAGTGTAAGAAACAGCTCAGAAAAAGTAGCGTAGGTCAAGTTCTCATATCAGAATCTAATTGAACAATGCATATATTCTTTCCTTTTCCTTGGATCTCAAGGTTAATCAGGGATCTGGGTTCATGTTTTTTCCCTGTTTTGAAAAATCAACACTCTACTTTAAAGGTACTACCTTTCAAGAGCCTTTGTTTGCCATGGAATGACAAAATCCTACTTTTTCTCCCCAGAACAGAGCAGCATGTGTTCTTACAGGTGGTCACAGCATATTCATCACATTTGCAGTCTTCACATCGACTCTCTGTTATGTTGCCAGGATTGATTCTTGAATTCCTTTTCCTGGTTTCTTTGAGGCTCTTGGCACTATCTTTGTCCATTTGGCTTGGTTGGTTTTGGCTCCACCACATCTGTTGATATGATTGCTTTCATTTGCTTAGCATCAAATGGGTTTGGTACCTGGATATCGTACTCAATTTTATTATTGTTTATAATTTGGTGCCCATTTAATTCAAAAGGCTGTTGGCATTTTCTGGGCCTTTAATTTTTTTTTCATTACTATTTTTTTTCCCTGAGAGTTGTGCTGTTTATTTGAGGGAAGAAAACTGTATGGAACTCATAATAATGTAGAGATTCAATTTGTAGTTTACTGACTTTCAAGCGTAATTCTGAGAATCTCTCCATTTTCTTATTGCTTCTGACCTATGTACCTCATGGTTACTATGAGGATTAATGCTTGTGTAGTATTTTCTAGATTGCAGGACTTTTGATGGGTGGACTATTATTAATAGCGATATAAATATTTGTACAGAGATGGTAAGTTGACCTACCAAAAAAAGCAACAAAGTCTGAAGTAGGTTTGACTAGAAAAAATATAGTAAGAGACATCAAGGGATTCAGAATTAACCATTTCTGAGACTATTTACACTTTATGGTTCGGCTCCCTTGAGAAGACAAGACGAAAGTGATCTAGGGACAGACTGCATCCAAGTAAGGTTTTTGTGTCCTGAGTTATGTTACTGAGAGAGGTCAGTTGAAATCTCCCTCTTTATAATAGGCTTGATCCTATCAGTCTAGAAGCAATAGATACAACTGAAGAAAAGACAGGGAAATAAATGTTTTTATCGATTCCCAAATCTGCCAAGTTCTATGATTTTACTACTTTTATGATAGAAATACATTTTAGCTTGATGTTTTTAAAGCTATGAATAATAATGGCATGAATGCATGACATGGAATACTCTTTTAATTCCTTGAGGTATGTTTGTTTGAACAAAGTTATTTCATATTCAATATCATGATACTGAAATAATGACAGAACAATAACATTCTGCCAGCTGTGCATTTAGATACATTTAAAAGCAGTATGACAGTAGCTAAATTTTCTTGGAGGCATTTTCTATCATTTGTTCAATTTCCTAATGAGCTGTGAAACATCTGAATTTTTGTCTTCTTTGGGGGAAACAAAGGCAATGGAGAGAAGAGCTAGAAAAAAGGACATGTCTGAATAAGGTGGATCAACAAGATGCTAGATTTCCATTTTACCCTTCAATAAAACTCTTTCTAACTGTTTTGTAAAAAACACTTTTATCTTTTTATTTTTAGTAAGAAGAAGCACATAATATGAAAGTTTCTATCAATAGTGACTAACAACTTAAATTCCTAGATTTAGAATATATACTTAAATGAAAACAAACTTGAGGAAAACAAACCATGACAAAAGTTAAAGGATTGAAATATAGGGGTTTTTTTTGAGGGGATGTGTGAAGACCAGAATGAGAGAAATGCTATTAGAAGAGAGAAAAATGAAGGGATATTGAAGAAGAGAGATTTAGAGGGAGGGGGTGAGAGTACATGTGGTATGAGTAATAATGGGTTTTACGACCTATGTTGCAGGAGACCTTAAGTTATCTTGAGAGGCAGGGGTTCCTTAAGAGGTGAGGCATAATTACTGAAGTAATTACTGATTATTTTCTTTATTGAAGATGTTCCATTACAGCTTTGATGTGCCACTTCTCTGCTAATAGACTGTGATCCAGTTGTAGGCCATGAAATGGAGAAGATGGTACTTTCCAACCTCAAGGTACTACAGTGATCAGAAAGAGAGCTTTACAAGTTAGAGAGCCCTGCCCCTTCCACTTACCTTAGACAATTTGCTTAGGTGTCTGAAACAATTTATTCATTTGTGAAATCAGTTTTAATAATACCTGCCTCATAGTATGTATTGAAGGAAAGTTCTAAGGATTAAATGACATAAAATATGCATGTTGCCTGACATATAATAAGTGCTCAAAATTTTATAGTTGCTACTGTATTTATTACTGTTGTTTCTAAGCATTAAGTAAAATCATTCTTCTGTGAAATTAGTGGTATGTAGTGAGGTAAAATATTGAAGGTGTTAAATGAATGTTAAAAAATTATTAAAAGTGAAGTGTATGAACAAAAGTTTCAGAGGAAAAAAGCAGGCAAACTTTTCCAGAATGCTGACCAGACAGAAGCACATTTCTGGCTGCAACAGGTAAAGGAAATATGTCTCAAGATCAGAGAACCCTTCAGCAGGTTCTTAGAGCCAAAGCTTTGGGAATCAACCACCTCCAACCCAAGCCAGTTAAACCACCTTAGATTTCTCAGGTGCCAGCAGTAAGGGCAGGTGCTCTTCAAGTCAGGAAATGCGAATTAGAAAGAGGATGTGATCCTGGCAGGGAACACCCTCATTAGGATGATCATTTATGGTGTTTATTTGAACAAGAAGCAGCCTGGGACCTGCTCAAACATGACAATGCACAACATGAAGCTATGAGAGAGAATAGTTCTGGATAGGTAGGCAGGAACCTCACCTGCCATCTAGCCTGGTTTTGCTACTGATGTGATAGAAAAAAAATAGAAATATAAATAAACTCTCAGAGCCTTGGCTCCCTCTACTGAGCTAAAGAATTGAATAAGATGACCTTGAAGTTTCTTTAGCTCTTTAGCCTATCTCTGTGACTGCACATTTGCAATTCATAAAATTTTCGCTAGAGATTTATACCTTGCTAATGGTTTAAAAAAAATAAAAAAGTTTCTTTTCCTTTTTTTTTTTTCCTTTTTCTTCGGTTGACCCAGATGTGTGTAAAAGTATGAATAGTAGAATCACTATACAGGTTTCCAAATTAGCTGAATATTGACTAGTGAGTTAACAGAGTTCAAAAGTTAGTGTACATAATTAAATTTTACAATCTCATTCACATTTATATAGGGAATATTTTCCAAAAAGGTCGATTCTTATGGTCAGTAAATATGGTCAGACTGAGTAGAAATATTTGCATATGGCTATCTCTGGACAGTTGGGGAAACTTTAAAAATTTTAAAGAAGAGACCACAATGATAAATCAATTTGTCCCAGGTTGTCTAATGAGGAAATGAGATCATGTTCTTTTTTTTATGTTTTATTTTAAAGATGTGGGATACAATTCAGGATTAGGCATATAAGTGGACATCGCACAGGTAAAGTTTGGGCCTCCCTTTGGTCCCCACTTTGCCTGGTTTGAGATCAGGTACACTGAGTGCTATTGTGCTCCCCCTAGATCATTTTCTCAATAGGCAAAGATTTTTCACTTTTATTTTCATCAAGAGCTGGGTAAATATTTAAATCAGAAATTTAAGTATACTCAGTTATCTCACTTGATCTCAAACAAAATTTAGAATGGAAAGCAGGCACTGATAGTTTTTGTAAGAGTGTTACAAAGGTTGGTGTTAGCTGCATTTTCTCTCCCCTCACACAAAATTCCTAAAAAATATCACAGAATACTTTACATTTCTGCAATGCATTGTACAGACTTTGGAAAGCATCTCTAAGGGAGACATGCTTAGTACTTTACATTTCATTTATTTATTCGTGTAAGAATCACAGGTTTCCAATAACTTGTGAGAGTTACATTTCATATCTTCCTCAGCATTTAATACTTGATGGTTTTCTTATTTTTGAAAGGTAGAAATTATGTTTCTATGTATATTGTCTTGGTTTATCCCTAAACAAAGTAGCATAATGGTAACTAAGACCGCTTCTAAATTAATAGAAAGCATTCAGGCAGAAAGATATGTTTTTAGTTTTTACTTATCTCATCATTCTTTCACTCTCTTTTAAGAAATAGAATGCAATGATGGGGCTAATCTCTTGTTCAGATTTTCTGGTCGTATGCTATCTAAAGAATTAAGAAAATAGAGACCTATGTTTTCTCCCCTCTTGTCTCCCCAATGTCCCCAGACTGTGGAATGTTGGGATTCATACTGTGAATGCTCTGAAAATCAATTATTGTCAGATTCTGTTTTCAGGGCTGCCAGACAATATTTTGGCTCAACTTCAGTCCATTTGGAACACAGCTGTTAAGTTGTTGACAAAAACTAAGGAAATATGAACATGTTCCACCCTTTCAAAAAAGAAATGCATTTGCTGGCAACTAAAAGGACGGGTTTGAAATGTTCTTATTGGAGAGCAAGTTCTTATTGGCATCCTTTTGGAATGAACTGGTCATTCGTGTGTTCCAACACACATGGCACCCTTCACTCACCACTTGGGATACTCAGAATTTACTTTTGATCATGAACTTGAGCTTTAAATTACTCTGTTAACTGCCCAGAACTTTATGTTTCCCTGGAGTTTAGAGCCTTATTGGTTTCTCCACTTCTCCAGGAGATTAAAAAAAAAATCTATTATAGCAAGTTAGCATTGACTTATTTCTAAAGGATTAGTGCTTATTACACTGCATGCTTTTTCTGAAAATAATAAAAATGCTATTTGTTAAACAATAAATAGTATGCTATCATTTATTTAAGAAAATAGAAAAATTATATATGTATGTAAATATACATATATATTTGTTTACATTAGGAATAAAACCAATAGAAGAAAAGACCATAAAAATGTTAAAAGTTTACTTGAAGGGGGTGGGAGAGAACAAGGTAGAGGAGATAGAAATAGGAATTAGATTTTTTTGGACATAAATTTTTTGTTGATTTGTCTTTGAAATTATGCAAGTACTCACCTAATCATAAAATAAAATACATAGAAAATAAACTTATAAAAATTAAAAGAAAAATAAAATAACTTATCCATGTACCTAGCAATCAGTGCTGCTGAATATAACTTTATGTGATGAAAATGTTATATCTCCACTGTTGAATATATAGTAGCCTACAGCTACATATGGTTACCGAATACTTGAAATGTAGCTGGTGTGACTAAGAAACTCAATCTTAAGTTATATTCAATTAGTTTAAATTATACTCTTACTAGCCACCCAAGACTAATGGCTACCATCCTAGATGGAACAGAAACAGAATAGTCTCAGGGAAAAAAAAGTCCAAGTGATTCAGTAATTTGGTTGTAAAGTCTTAGTGCAGTAAAATCCTAAGGACAAGAAGAACTTAAGAATAATATTTGCCAGCCGGGCTCGGTGGCTCAGCCTGTAATCCCGCGCCTTTGGGAGGCTGAGGTGAGTGGATTGCCTGAACCTGCGGGTTCGAGACCCACCTGGGCAGCGAGACCTCATATCTACAATAAATCAAAAAATCAGTTGGGCATGGTAGCACATGCCTGTAATTCTGGCTAATCGGAAGGCTGAGGTGGAAGGATCACCGGAGCCCAGTAGGCGAGGCTGCGGTGGCCGGGAGCGGCCACTGCACTCCAGTCTGGGCGACACAGTTAGACTCCAACTCAAAAAAAAAAAAAAAAAAAAAAGAATAATATTTGCCTATTTTAATGGTAATTTTGGTATTGTTATTCTGAGTTTAAGTACATAATGTGAAATAAATCAAATGATAATTATGTCTGTCTTTGAGAACCCAGATTTTTGTCATTATTGGAAGAAGATATAGATTAAAGTTTGAGAAGTTTAAGTTAAAAATTTTGAAGCATCCATATGAACTCATGATGTATGTTTTCTTAAGACAATAATTTCCAATTCTGTCCACTGAACAGGCCTAGAAACGATTACCAATCCATTATTAATAATATCCCTAGTGCTCAGATTATGGTCTCTGTCTTTTCACACTAAAATAAACTAGGACTCACTGGACAAATGGATGATTTAGGATTTGGGGCAGAGAATTTATAAGATAAATCTGGAATATCTTGTAATAATAAAAATAGGTATGCTTTCAAAGACTAGTAGGATTATGAAAGACAAAAACAAAAAACAGACACAATTTGAAGAATGTCCACTCATCAAGGGTAGAAAAAATTGTATGCCAGTATGGATAACAACTACAATTGATTGAAAAACTTCAAATACATTTATAGAATAGATTTATATTAATACTTTAAAACTTTGAAGGATGCTAGAGAACTATCTCATTATGATGAGCTAAATCATAAGGCATTCATTCTACCTTTTCTGTATGGACTATACTTCAGGGCAACGAAAGAGTTGGGTCAAAGGTGATGAAAGTACACCATGATGGGTGTACACTGTTCTTTTTTTTTTTTTTTGCTTTGTTTTGCTTATTATAATATTTCCTAATGAAAATACTATACAAGGGAAACCCCCCCCAAAGAAACTAATTTTTGGAGGGCGGGTCCCTTGAAGTACAGGTTTCCTCAGGCTAGCTAAGTGTTCTAGGAATCCATTGGCATCAGTGTAGCAGCTAGTGTTCTTGTGAGAGGCTGCTTTTGGTTTCAGTGATTCTTTTGGAGAATCTTTCAGCGTGGTTGCCCATTTCACGTTGGGTGATTTACGAGACCACATGCCCACACTGTGCTTAGTGTTCAGTAGTTTGCAACCCAAAATGGCATGACCTCCATGCCCCACCATCCCTGTTCACCTGATCTTGACTCGATAAACTTTTTGTTGTTGTTGTTTTCCCAAATGATAAAAGTCTTTAAAGGAAACATTTTGCACATGTGGAAGAAGTGAAACAAAAGATGGCAGAAGCACTAAAAGGTATCAGAATCAAAGGAAAAATCATCTAGATAGGAGTATTGTATCAAACAGAGAGTACTTTGAACGTGACTGAAGTTTAAACATGCAAGAATACATACACAATTTTTTATAAATAAATTCCAAGTTTTTTGGGGTCCCCCTTGTATATATATTTAAGTGTAAATACACACACACACACACACACATACACATACACATACACTTATATAAGTATGTATATAAATGTGTGTGTGTGTATATATATATATATATATATACACTCACAAAATAAAAATAAACACGATCAAATCTGCATTGAACCAAGCCTCTAGATCTAACTACCAATTTATAGATTGCAAGAAACAGAAGACCTGATAAAAGATTCTGTGAGTGGGGAATTAATAAAATTAGATCATGGAGTTCCACATCAAGGGTCAGCAAACTATAGCCTATGGGTTCAGTTAGGCTTCCTGCCTATTTTTATTAATAATGTTTTTGCATTTGTATACATATTGTTTATGCTGCTTTTATGCTTGAGCAGCACAGTTAAATAGTATGGATTTCAAAGTATGTAATATTTATTATACAGCTCTGTATAGAAAAAGTTTGCTGGCTTCTGTTTAGCAGGAAAAACTACCTGATTTTTACCAACAATCACAATGATAGCAAAACATTTAAAAAAAAAAAAAGAGAGAGAGAGAGAGAGAGATATACAGAATAATGCAGGGGAAACCTACAGACCTAATGCCACTTAAAGAGTCTTGCCAACTAGTCATAATATACAGACTTTATTTGAATTTTGATTTAAACAAACATATTACAAATCAACTTTAAAGAAAATAAGAAAAATAATTTTTTCTTGGACAATGAAAATTTTAAGAAATTAATGTTTTTTCACTATGGTATTAAAGATGTATCTTTAAGAGTGCCTATCTTTTAGGTATAGATTCTAAAATATTTACAGAAGAAATGGTATGATGTCCAGGATTTAGTTCAAAATAATCCAGAGGATAGAAAGGGGGTGGGAATAGATATGAAACAAGCATGGTATTATATTGGTATTTACTGAATACCAAAGTGACAGATAAATTGGGTTAATTATACTACTTTCTGGGTTAATTATACTAATTCTCTACTTTCCTATACGTTTGAATATTTCCACAGTAAATTGTTTTAAATGTCTTTTTTCATGGAACTTACATTCTAATGCAGAATGACATGGATCATGTGGTCTATAAGTTATATATACCTCCTCTAGGTCTGGGAATGAAGCTGACTTTCTGAACAGTTCGTGGGAAAACTGAGCAGCCTGAAGGCAGGCTTGTAGGTGTGCACCGCAGAGCTAGACTGTGTGAGTTCAAATCCTATCTCTACCATTTACTAGCTGCGTAACTTGGGCTAGTTACTTAGCCTCACAGTGCTTCAGTTTCCTCATGGTATATAAGTGTTTGATAAATATTTTTGAAAATATTACCGACATGAGGAGAGATACTGAAAGTCTTTAAAAATTAACATCATTCTTATCCGTACAGTGAGTTTCAATATTCTAAAATACTGTTTCTCAACTTTTAACATACATCAGCATCCCTTAGAGGGCTTGGTAAAATGTATGTTTCTGGGCCCTCCCTCCCTCCCACCCCAGAATCTTTAATTCAGTCAGTCTGGTGTAGAGTCTTATGAGACTTTGTATTTCCAAGTGATGACGGTGATGATGGTCTGGGGACCTCACTTGGAGACTATTGCACAAAGAATTTCGTTATTCTGTTGCCATTCATTTCAAAGGAAAAAAGGAAAAATAAATGTACCAAGTTTTTGAAAAAATCATTTGCTAACCTTATATTAATATAACAGAGGAAATGACTTAGGTTTGCCCCAAATTGAGTTTATGTTTTCTCCTCTCCCCTTTTAAGATTGAATGAAGGAAAACGGTGCTTATGGGGAAAATGACATACCAGCTGCAGAATATTTTTCCCATTCTTTTTTTTAATTAAAAAAATTTCAACATAGCCAGACAATTTCTCACCTACTCATCTCCATCTAAAACAAGACACCATCTGTTATGTATTCACTTAATCAGCACCATGACAAATTGGAGCACACTCAGGTCTCTGATACATATCCCACTCCCCAGGAGTTCCTGACTAGACCTTTGGAAGGTCCTGATCAGAGAATGAGAGGACAGCTGGTCATTAGGCTGCAGCTGGATTCAATCAGATAAGATACCCCTAAGGACTCCCACCAAATAAGCAGGGTCAAACAGCCTGGCCAGGATGAAGTTGGAAAATGAGTTACCTGGTGTCTGGGAGGATTCTGAGTTTGATTTACTTTTCAAGAAGGTTAGGTTATCTTTTAAAAGCCAGTCTCTTTTCTCTTTGTGTCCATCAAATATGAAGCGGGGATGTTGAGAGTTTTCAGCATGTCCCCAATCTGTGCCTGGGCTATCACTGGGGTGCTGCCTCACAGACAAAATGCCTCCACACATGGAATGGAGGGTCTAATTTCTCTTCCTGCTGGTCTGAGGTGACCTGTAGAGTGGAGCCAGACAATCCACACCACTTCAGAACTCCTCTCCAGCAGCTAAAAAGGTCTCTCATCTCTTTGCTTGCTAACAACCCATTTGAGTTCAAGAGCAGAGAAAGCAGGTGGGCATTTGAAAAAAAAATCAGCCAGAGAAAAGGAAACAGATAAAAAGCAATGTTATAAGAAGAAAAAAAATGGAGTTGGAATTTAGAGACTGCAGTCAGACACTATGAGGTTAGTAAGTGAAGTTTCAAGAAATATTGTAGGTATTTTTTTTTAATGAAGAGTAGAGGGGATGAAAAACAAATATAAAGATACAAAGAAGAAAAAGTTATGCAGTTGATAAGGATAGCCTTAAAAGGAATTTTCTAAGTTCATGATCTGTTTCATGTCTTTCAATACTTATCGATTAAAAGGCAAAAACTGTATATAGTTTGAAACAGCTCCAATAAAAGGGGTTTCACATTTTCTTTAGTAGTCCACAAGTAATGTTAGGAACAGAGAAAAATGTGCTTAGTTTTGCTATGAGTACAGTACATGGAACAAAAATAAGCTTTTAGGAATATTTTTCTAAATAAAAGAAATTCTTTATTTAAGGAATAGGAAGCCGGGCTCGGTGGCTCAGCCTGTAATCCCACACCTTTGGGAGGCTGAGGTGAGTGGATTGCCTGAGTCCGCGGGTTCGAGACCCGCCTGGG
>NW_007173370.1:0-43266 GCF_000164805.1 Carlito syrichta | reverse complement strand
GGGGGCGGCCACTGCACTCCAGTCTGGGTGAGGGAGTGAGACTTCAACTCAAAAAAAAAAAAAAAGGAATAGGAGATAAGAGCTATTTGATATGTTCTTAGCTTTCTTTCATTCATTCAACTGGCAAAAATATTTATGAAATCCTGCTGTGTACCAGGTACTCTTCAAAAAACTAGAGATTCAGTAATGAACAAACGATAAATAGCCCTGCTACCAACTTTTTTTTTTTTTTTTGAGTTGGAGTCTTACTCTATTGCCCAGGCTGGAGTGCAGTGGCACGCTCACAGCCATCTCAGCGTCGACCTGCTGGGCTCAGGCGAGCCTTCCGTCTCAGCCCTCCAAGTAGCTGGAACTACACAGGTGCACGCTACCACCCCTGGCTAATTTCTTTTTGATTTATTGCAGAGATAAGATCTTGCCAAGTTGTCCAGGCTGTTCTGGAACCCATGGGCTCAGGCAATCCCCTCACCTCAGCCTCCCAAAGTGCCACCAACTTTTAATTAGCAAAAGATTATCTTGAAAATTTTGTTGCAATGCAGAGTCAAACCCAAGACTCTGACCCAGTCACTTTGGGAAAGGACTTGGAAATATGTACTTTGAAATGTAAACTTACTTGATTCTGATACGAGGAAACATTTTCTGTTGGTGACCTCATTCAGTCTTAAGGCATCAGCTGTTTCTCCTAGGTGTCCTGGGTCAACCTCCCTGGCTTGGCCCTTTCCCCTGGGCTCCTGACTTGTATATTTAAACTGTGTCCCAGACTTTTACATGAATGGCCTTAGGTTGTCAAATGACAAATGTGGAATAAATGAAATTATGTTTAAATTCAAACCTACACCTCTTTCTACACTCTGATTTCCATGAACAGCATCACCCTGTTGTTGCCAAAGAAGAAATTGGAAGTTCACCCTAAAACCACCCTACTCCCCTTCTAAAGAATTTCACTAATCTAGTCAGTTACCACATGCTTCGGGTGCAACATTCTTAACATCAAGTGTACTCATCTCTATTGCTTCTGCTTTATGTCAGCCCTGTCAGTTATCACCTTTACTATTTCCAAAGGTTTCTCCTAATTATCCTCAGAATCTCTGTTCTACCCTTCCAGTCTTCCTTCCAGTCTCTTTCCAGTGTGATCTTTCTAAAGTGAAATACCAATTATGTAATTCCCCTGCTTATAACCCTCGAATGGCTCCAAATTGCCCACTGAACAAAAACCAGATCTTGTGAAAAGGTTAAGGTAATTCATGGTCTTTCCAGCATTTTCCTCTTGCAGAACTTTCTCCAACCTTCTGACACCCTATAATTTCAATCACTGAGTAACCAATCATGATTTTTTTTGTCTATGGTGCCTTTTCTTCTACTCTTCCATATGCCTAGTGTAGCCTTCTTCATACTCCTGCTCACTTGAAGAAAACCTACTGTCTTTCAATATTCATCTCACTAAACAATTTGCCAAATACCCCTCACCACCTTACCACTCTACTTACCACAATAATAAACAATATCTTTTCTTTGCATTCCTATATTATCATGTGCTTCCAATATAGCGTACTGGAAAGACACATTTCTTTACTTGTGTGTCTCACTTGTGTGTGTCTGCAAGCCTTCTGAGGAACTATTATCGCAGTATGTGGTGTATTACCAGTCTTGAATGACTAAATGAATGAATGAATGAATAAAAATAATAACTCATCAAGAGGTAAATTTTGACATATGAATTTTTTTGATATTCTTTATTTTGCTCTAGCAAACTATTTTTGCTTGTCTTGTCATACCAGATCTGAATCAAAAGCAAAGCATGGTGCTTCCTTTAGCTAGACGAAAATCTGAACTTCTACCTTTCACAGTTAAGGCTTAAGATTGAGTTTCTTAGTGGATTGTTGGTTTAAGAGTTGTATATCTTAAGTTTTGGTTCTTATACAGAAAAAGTCTCTGTAAGCCTTATGGTTTCCTCCTTTTGTGTAAATTTCAATTTGCAATGATTTCATGCTTTCTTTACATCCGGTGGGGGGGAATACTGATTATAAGTCATGTTTTGTAATAGTAGAGGAATGCTCCAGATGTATTGATTTTATCTAAACCATTTTCACAACATCTGAATTAGATGACTATTTTCTTTTACAAGTGAAGGATTGGAAGAAGAGAGACTCCCAAGTGCCAGAGTGGGTCAGCTACTGCTCTTCATAGCCCAGATATTATTTTTAATCCTTATTAAGCCTTGTTATAAGTTCCAGGCCCTGTGAGTTGCTCAAGAAATTCAAGAGTAAGTCTATTACTGATTTTGTTCAGTGATGGAGAGATAGTGATATGCAGCTTATTTATTGCCATGATTTATTTGTTGAACAAGAAGGTCATTGCTTATTCAGCATCCTGATGTACTTGGAGTTGTTCTTCATTGGGTGAGGATAGGGTTGTATTTTTTTATCTGTACTCAACCAAGTTTCCATGAGACAAATGTGGGGTGTTTGGCAAATGATGATGTCTCTCGCGTTTTTGAGACCCTTTAAATTTACAGTGCACGTTGCCATACATAATTATACTTACTTGATGCCTGGCAGTTTTATGAGAATATGATGGAATTTACTGGCCAGTAAATGCTAGTAGTCTCTTTTGTGTGCCCTTGTAAGAATCATTTCCTAACAAACTTGGTTAGTGACACCCCTATACTTCCAATCAAATAGATTCCAGAATAGTATGCAGAAAAAGATTTAAAAGGGAAAAAATGTAGGTGATTTTTCTGTGCTCCTTTCCTCATGCATACTGCTTTGTTGTGCCTAAAAAATAACGATGAGAAAAACAAAAGTTTACCTTCAGGTAAAAGTGTCTTTGAAAGAATCTTTTAGAGAATCCAGATGCTTAAATGCACATTTAGAGTAGTAGTTTTAAAAAATGTTTTCAAATAGAACTGCTTGTCTCTGATTTATTTTTCAAAATAATTGTCACACTAAAAAAGAAAAATAAATCTTAACAATTACCTGAATAACAAGAGAAATCTGCCTGTGGTTAATTGTCAGTTGAGAGAAATATAATGGTGTAAATAGTGCTTTTAAAAGATATTTGTCTTTTCTGTACCTTAAGGCTCAAAATTATGTCTCCTGATTTTTGAAACACCAGTCCTGAGTTGTTTAAATTCAAGGACCTCATCTGTAAAGAGCTGGGAATTTCCAAGATATTAATACCTGCATTTTTATGACACATTCTAAAGTCAATAGGAAAGTGGTTTCTGAATAAAAGCCTTAAAATTACCTTATGAATTATTAATTACAGGGCGTATTACCTTTGAATTATAAAAGCCTAGAAAAATGGAAAGGAGAATTGAAAAACATCAATCTCAGCTTCTTTAAAAATGTAATACCAATCATTTGAGCAGTGTACAAATCTCTTATTAAAGATAAAAAAGAGGTGATACGTTTTTTATTAACTGGAGGATATGTTCAATCCGCATGATTAAAAATCTCATTACTAACTCAAGTCAGGAAAGTGATTTATTACTGAAACAGAATGGGAGGCATTCGGTTGTCCACAGCAGCGTTTATCAGGAGGAGAACTATCAGTTTGTATCTATTTTAGCATGCTTAATATTTTTTAAAGGTGGCCTTGCCATCTGTTTGAAGAATTGAAGATATTTTTCTAAAGTTGGCAAACTACCTTAAAGCAAAAACATTAGCTGTTTTTCATTTAGCTTAAAGTTTAAAGTTTTAGAAGTAAAGATTATATATTTGCTCTAATGAAGGTAAAGGTCTTCATTGTAAAGGGAAAAAACAGGGTCCATTACACTTCCTGTGTACAATATTTTTTTTCACAAAAGGTTCTAGTTCATAAACATTTGTTATAGGAAGACAACTTTTTTTTTTTTTTTTTTTGAGGAAGATGCTGCCATGTGTGTCTGTAATGGCAAAGAGAGATTATTATCTTTAAGATACATTGGTTCCTGTGATTGTTACCATTTGGTTTTTAAGAGTAATTGTGAGCCGGGCTCGGTGCCTCAGCCTGTAATCCCGCACCTTTGGGAGGCTGAGGTGAGTGGATTGCCTGAACCCGCGGGTTCGAGACCCGCCTGGGCAACTTGGTGAGCCCTCATCTCTACAATAAATCAAAAAATTAGCGGGCGTGGTAGTGCAAGCCTGTAGTTCCAGCTACTCGGAAGGCTGAGGCGGAAGGATCACTGGAGCCCAGCAGGTCGAGGCTGCGGTGGCTGGGAGCAGCCACTGCACTGCACTCCAGTCTGAGCGACAGAGTGAGACTCCGCCTCAAAAAAAAAAAGAAAAAAAAAAAAAAAAGAGAAATTGTGATATTTGCTTTCTGAATGATTTCAGACTCCCTCGGGTCTCAATTGAATATCTAAATTATTATATTTAGGAAAAAAAAGTCCCTTATTAACCTGATTGTTTAGTGCTGATGCTCATTTGTTCTTATCTATAATTTAATGAAATAGCCTCACTGATGTCAGATAAGTAAATGAGGGTTGATGACGTCAGAATATACCTCCTAGACCTTGAGGGGAACTTGGAAGCTGGGTATGATTTTGATGGAAGGGGAACAGCACATAGTATAAGGAAAATGGAACTGTCTTCTTGATATCCTCAGAAAAGGAAGATTTAGTAAATTAGAATGAAGTTATAAGAAGTCAATGAAGGTTCTTAGAGCAAAGGAGTGGTAGGAAGAGAAAATGAAGAGCCCCTCAGTGAGCTGGGGAGAGTAGCCAAAGGGACATCATAGAGATTCCTTGGGCCACAGGTAATGGAACTAAGGTGGTACAAATTGAAAAGTGTTGTTGGTTAAAGACATCTTGAGAGAAGAATTTACTAGATTAGTCTAAATAATTTCCATGTCTTTTGGAATTTGACTTGCAAATGCTTATAAGTTTGCTTCAAATAATTGTGTTCTTTTTTTTTTTTTTCAGTTGGAGTCTCACTCTGTCGCCCAGACTGGAGTGCAGTGTCAGCTCCCGGCCACCGCAGCCTCTCCTGCTGGGCTCCGGTGATCCTTCCGCCTCAGCCTTCCGAGTAGCCGGAATTACAGGCATACGCTACCACGCCCGGCTGATTTTTTGATTTATTGTAGAGATGAGGTCTCGCTGCCCAGGCGGGTCTCGAACCCACGGGCTCAGGCAATCCACTCACCTCAGCCTCCCAAAGGCGCGGGATTCCAGGCTGAGCCACTGAGCCCGGCTATTAATTGTGTTTTTAAGACTGAAAATTCTTTTTTTCTTTCAGCTGGAGTCTCACTCAGTCGCCCAGACTGGAGTGCAGTGGCCTCTCCCGGCCACTGCAGCCTCGACCTGCTGGCTCCGGTGATCCTTCCACCTCAGCCTTCCAAGTAGCTGGAACAACAGGCGAGCGCTACCACACCCGCTGATTTTTGATTTATTGTAGAGATGAGGTCTCACCAATTTGCCCAGGCGGGTCTCAAACCTGCGGGCTCAGGCAATCCACTCACCTCAGCCTCCCAAGGCGCAGGATTACAGGCTGAGCCACCGAGCCCGGCAAGACTGAAAATTCTTAATGCTTTCTTTCTCATCTCTGTCTTTTGTTATTGCTAAAAGGACATTCATGAGTCAGACGGCCAGTGCCACAGATCATAGGAAGCACTTAAGAAGTTTCTTTTAGAAATGTCTGTTCATGTACTTCTTCATACAGATCAGGCATCAAACTCTTTAAGAGCTCTGTTCTCCCAGAAGAAATCATTTGACTCTTCCCATTCAGACTGGAGACAGCTGAAATTGCATCTGTGTCAATTTACAAATGGTGCCTTCAGAGATTACTTATTTGAACTATCACTAGGGGCATCCCGCTTCCAAGGCTGCTTTGAAGTTTTGGTTTCTAACTGTGTAAATATGAAGCAAAAACTACCATGTTGTAGGTTGCCAGAATCATGGATGTGAAAGACTGAGGATTTACAAACATTTTTCTCTCTCATTAAAAAAATAAAATAAAATTTAGCTTAAGAATGGTTGCCATGGATATGGTCACATTGTCTAGTTTCCTAGCACTGATATATGTATATATCTTCTCTGACTTATATACTGCTTTCTGTAAAAGGAAGGTCTGTAAAGTCTCATGTCCATCTACCCATATTTATACATTTGTGAGTGTATATATGTATTTGGAAAAAAAGAAAAACTTGTGCTTCAGAAGCAAAATGCCTCTAACAAAGCATTACATTTCTTCAAGCTGTTTTCTCCCCCTTTGAGTATTTGAGTTTAGACAAATGCCTTTTCCCTGTTTTTCTTTCTTTCTTTCTTTCTTTTTTTTAAGCTGGCACATTCTTGTTCAATGAAAACAAGGGAGCAAGGGATTATTCTAGCCATTGAAATAGAAATGGTGTGTGAATCTGACAGCTGGAGCTTGGGTGTGAGATATTGCAATTTTTGCTGTAGGGAAAGAAGATAAAATGAGGGTTTGAATTTCATAGCATAAGGGGCTACCTAAGTAGCAGCTGTTAGGTATGAAATCCCTGCTGAAGATTAGAAAATAGTGGGGGATAGGTCTTCCTAAACCCAGAGTTGGAGGTGAGAGTGGGGGAGTCAAGTTGCTTTATTTGAAGTGGAATTTTTTTTTCTTTCTTTTCCAACTCATGGCAATTGCTTTCTGGATGTAGAACTGCACATTCATAAATTCTTTTCACTTGCCTAAACTAAAAACTAAAAATACCTGAAGTCTTAGAGTTTTTATTTTAAAGGAGCTTAATGATATCCATAGATTACATGAGAGTATATGTTTTGAAATTGCTAAAATTGTTAATAACATTTCTGTGGGTTTGGTTCTGCATTTCAAGAGGGAATGCTGTAATGACATAAAAGATGACAATAAAGTGCTCCTTCTCTGAATTGATACTTAGTTGATAACTTTTCAATTCATGTGTTACTTCCTTATCTTATAGATGTTTGAATAACAGTTTCCTAGCTCTCTAGCAAGATAGGTGCTCTCAGTATACTTCTTTCTCCCCGACTCCCAGTATGGTGCACCCTTTCAGTTCTCCAATCACAATGTATTTCTTTTAATTCCTCAGACACAACTTTTAATGTCTCACTTCTGGTACTTTACAGACATATACAATGTAAAAAAATGATTAAGCTCTTTCTCCCATCACCTCTTTGTCATTCCCCTTAAGCAATCACTGCAAATTGTTGCTTGTGTATTGTGGTGTAATCGTTATTGTGGTGGACTCCTAACAAATCTCCCAAATTACCAGTCCAGATCAGTGGTTCTCAAACTTCTTGGGAAGAGAGCCCTCTTAAAAATTATTAAAAACTTACAAATAGCTTTATTTATTTAATTATATCAATCAATATTTACCACGGCAAAAGATATAACTGAAAATAATTTTAAATGTTTATTTATTAATTTATTTAAAACATAGTACTAAGTCTATTACACATTAATAATAACATATATTATGGCAAATAAATATGCTAAGACAGAACACTACCATTTTTCTCAAATGGTAATTCCTTAAATTACTTTATTATTATAAATTTTATGATTCTAATTTTTTAAGTTGTTTGAGGCTTGTTTTATGGCCTACTATGTATTCTGTCCTCGAGAATATTCCATGTATACTTCAAAGAATATGTATTCTGCTACTGTTGGGTGAAATGTTTATACTGTACTATAGTTGTCTGTTAGGTCTAGTTAGTTTACAGTACTGTTCAGGACTTATTTCCTTCTTGATTTTCTTCCAGTGTTTACATTCATTATTAAAAGTAGGGTACTAAATCTCCAAATCTCATTGTTAGATTGTCTATTTCTCCCTTCAGTATAGTCAGCTTTGCTTTATGTATTTTAAACTCTGTTATTAGATGCATATATTTTAAAAATCGTTGTGTCTTCCTGATGAATTGACCCTTTTGTCATTATAAAGTGTCCTTTTTCTCGAATAGCATTTTTTTCTTAAATCCCATTTGGTCTGATATTAGTATGATCACCTCACTTCCCTTTTGAGTACTCTTTACATGGTATATCGTCTTCTGACTTTTTACTTTCAATGTGTTTGTGTCTTTGAATCTGAAGTTTGTCTGTTGTAGACTGTCTGAAATTAACTTTCTTTAGGTGGGCCCATGGCCTATTCTCTCACTTCATTAGTACTTCTTGGCAAATGTTATTTCCTTATCCTTGCCATCTTCCCAGTGTTTGAAACAATGACTGATACAAGGCAGTGACTCAGTATACATTTGTTGAATAATTAAACCTAATCTATCTAGAAAAAATTAATATTATGATTTAATGTTAAGAAGAGTACAAAAGAAATCTACTGCTACAATGTCAGAAACCACAGGCAACTAATTAGTATTAACAACCTACTATTTGCTAAGTTTTAGTGGGTTTTAAGGAGGAAAATACACAAAAGCATTCCCAGAATGGCAAAGTATGTACTTCTAACAAACTATTAGTTCATAAAAGCAACAAAAACATTGACTCAAATGTCACGATCAACTTTTTCAGAAACTTGGAAATTAATCCCAAACTCACAACAGTCTAAGGCAGGGTCACACATACACAGACACACACACATACGCACACCCATGCAGACACACAATGGCTGAATATGGTAAGGATACAGAACTTCATAGTTTTTCAAGGTAGCCTAGTCCAATATCCCTCTCCCCAGATTCACAGTAGCATTGAAAGCCAGAGCAAAGGCCCTGAGGCAGAGCGCTGCTTGGCATGACTGAAGCACAGGAAGCAAGCCTGTGTTAAGGGAATGGAGTGAGTGAAAGGAGGATTATAATGAGATCAGAGTTGAAGCTAGAAGCCAGGTTGTGGGCAGTCTGTGGGTCCTGGTAAATTTAGATTTTATTCTGAGTGATGGGAAGCTATTAGAAGCTACTGAGTAAGCGAGTGGCATGATCTAATTTATGTGTCAAAGGGATTACTTTAATGTGTTCCTTTTTGAGTGGTTCACAATCTTCAACTTTATTATTTCCTCACTTTTTTTTTTTCCTGGAGAAAGTTTCTTTTGCATGTAAAGATGCTCAGAGTTGCCAGCTATGGTTCTAACCTAAGTAGCTAGTTACCTCACACCTGTGTGGGATATAAAAAGATTTTAGTCAAGACTTTGCCACATTTTCTTATATTCATTTATAGAAATTCTATTTAAAAAATAAAATACTTATAAAACAAGTCATAGTACCTTGACTATCTTATGACACAGAAAGAATTATTTGTCAAGTAAGTTTATTTATAAAGTGAAGGAGAATAAGGAGAAACTAATTTTTTTCCCCTTCTGAATTGACATTTATAGTAAAAAAACAAAGAACCAACACTGAAACCTTTTATTGGCAATCAGAAAGTAAGCTTAATGCCATTGCTTTTTAGCTATGATAATAACAACAGCAACAACAATTTTCTATATCTTTTTGTTAAAATATAAATTCTTGGCAAATAGTTCTTAATATTAATTCTTAATGAGTTGTGCTAGGTATTCTGTCTATTTATTCCAACCTGGAATTATTTCATCAGCAGTGTTTTGAATGCTTCTAATTAATTTCTGAAAATGTCCAAGTTTCATCTAATCTATAACTATTATCTATTTTTAGTAAAGAGTTTTGGAGTGATGCCATTGCTGTCTCTGCAAAGCCCATCTCCTGTGGTAGCCCGGAATCTCACATTTGAATACAATTATATTAGAGAGCACAGATTAATTTGTTTTACATATTCAGAGCTAGTTTTTTGGGGAAAGTGTTATGCAAATTTATGTAAATTGGAATGCATGTTTATGTAAAACAACATGTGATTATGCATCCCTAAATTTACAAGAAAAATTCTGCTAGTCTTCTCTTAAAGTAGGGAAAATACAAATATACTCACAATCCCAGTTTGGACTAGAATTCTTGCTAGAATGGTTTGTCTGGCATGTGGAAAGGCTCTCATGTGCCATGGCATTGGTTGAGGATTCTGTGTTTCCTTTGCTGAAAATGGTTTTCAGCTTGAGTTTCAGAGGGTGTTGCCAATTTTATCTCCCCTTCTTAGCTTTCTTTTATTTCTGTGATGAAAGATCTTGATTTCCACTAAGTAATTCAAAATGGATTTGTGGGTTGTTACTCAATATTATAAATAAACATACATTGGTCAAGGCCACTGCATTTGCTTTTTTGTAATGAACTGTCATAAAGAGAATGAAAGCTTATGACACACTTCCTGTGTTCTTTTTCATCTTGAAATGCTTTAGGAATAAGATTGCTTCACCCTCTATGGCTAGGTGACCAAAAATGTAATATTTTGTCCAAACATGTACTCCGGGAGTGACTAAGTTATGATTATTAATTATATCAGTTTTAAGGGTTAAACTAGGATTGTTCCAGGAAAAATGACATGTGAAAACCTTAACTATGGCTAATTCTAAGTCTTTTTTCCCTCTCTTTGGCAGGGTTATATGACTGCTCCATTGCACGATTAATTATAATTTTTTGATTTCAAAGTCTCACAATGTTTATCAATCAGATGTTCTCTAGAATCCTCAGACAAGAATGTTATCATTATGTATCAGTTATTTTAACTGTTAGTTGTCAAATTCCTTTCCCAAATCATACTTTTCTCAAATCAAACTGTTGTTTGGCTTGATTAAGAGATAAAATTTTTTTTATTGGGTTTTATGTTTCTGTTTCGGGGTTGGGAGGAAGAGAGAGAGAGAGATTGAGACATGCTTTCCCATCCTTAAGCGACCTTGGGCATCGTTTCTTTTCCTCACAAATTCTGTCAGTTGCTTTCTTTTCTCATGTCTGCATGTTGCCAATCTGAGAAAAATCTTACCTTCCAGGAAGGGCTTAAGGCTGTGATAAGCAAAAAGCACTGAATGTTGGAATAAGTAAATGGCGAGCTTTTTTACTTGCTGAAGGTGATTCCAATCTAACAAATCTGATGGTAGCAGAATGAGACATCTTGAAAAGGGAGGAGGTCATGTGAAATTTATGAGAAAATTTTTGGAAGAGAGCAGTGTCCTAGCAACCTGGAATGTAGATGACAGAAAATGGAACAAATTTATAGTATCTTTTATTCAATTATCTTAAATTCTTTCCACTGTTTTTCAAGTATGATAGGAAAAATGTTTTTTTATAAAGAGATCTTACATAGGAAAGAGAGCAGAGTTGAGGTAGTTCCTGTACTTTACAGAACATAATACAGTAGGGCAGTGGAATAAAAATCCAAGACTGCCAGTCAGGAGACTATAAACTTATAATTTACTGTGCACTTTTGAGGCTTGGTTTTTGCTAATATTAAAGAGTAAGAGAGAGAACGAGAGAGAGAGAGAGAGAAAGCGCGTGTGCTAGCGCACACACTAATTTTCCTCAAAAATTATATTCAAAGTTTGGACTAACACTGAATGTTGAAACACACCAAGCATCACATCAATTTAGGTTAATAATACCATAAGGCCTTGTATCTAATAGCAGGAATTAAATAAAAGTAAATTGAATTATTATTAAATGGTTAAGTAAACATATTAATGTGCAATTACAGTTTCTTTTCTTTATTTTAGCCCATGAACTTTTAAAAAATTCCTGATCTTCTAAAAAACATTAAAAAGAGAAAGAGAAAGGCAAATAGATGAATCCCAGGACAAGTAACGTCCTCTCAGATAGTTATAGTATGCTGTTGCCTCATATCCTTCTTGGAATAAGACAAATTATGAATACATGAATACATAAAAAATTATGGTTCTTGAAGAAAACCTCATGAATCAATGGTTATATCCACATGGATTCAAAATAATGAATAAAAGCTGAAATAGATGTTTGGGAACATCCAGGCTGTCTAAATTTTTAAAATGTTACCCAGAACTGAAGTTTAAGTTTCTGAAATGTTTATAATAGTCACAAGTTAAATGCAGTATCTAAAATCCAGTAAATGGTCATAAAATGACCATCATTTAATATTGCAAGAGCTTCAGCAAAAGAAATAATCAACAGATCAAACAGGCCACCTACAGAATGGGAGAAGATATTCGCAAATTATACATCTGAAAAAGGACTAATATCCAGAATCTACAAAGAAGTCAGACAAATCAGTAAGAAAAAAGTGGGCAAATAAATGAATGGACATCTCTCAAAAGAAAATATACAAATGGCTAACAAACATATGAAAAATGCTCAGCATCACTAATTATCAGGGAAATGCAAATTAAAACCATAACGAGATATCACTTTGCACCAGTCAGAATTACCATTATAAAATAATCAAACAAACAATAGATGCTGGCATGCGTGTGATGAAAAGACAATGCTCATACTTGTACAATTTTGGTGGGAGTATAAATTAGAAAAACCTCTATGGAAATCAGTAGGCAAATTTCTCAAAGAATTAAAAGTAGATCTACCATTTGATCCAGCAAGTCCATTACTAGGTATCTACCCAAAGATACAGATATGTAACAGAGGTCGTTATATAAAAAAGACAGCTGCACTCGCATGTTCATGGCAGCACAGTTCACAATTACAAAGATGTGGAATCAGTCTAACTGCCTATCAACTGACAAGTGGGTAATGAAAATGCCATGGAATACTATTCACCCATCAAAAAGAATAAAATGTCTTTTGCAGCAACTTGGATGGAATGCAGAGCATTGTTCCAAGTGAACTAATACAGAAACAGAAACTGCGCTTGTTCTCACTTATAAGCGAGAGCTAAACTAAGGATCTGCAAAGGCATAGAGAATGGTATAATTAACACTGGGAAGTCAGAAGGGGAATGGGGTGGAAGAATGAAAAATCACTGTCAGGTACAATGTGCACAGGTGGGAGTAATGGGTACACCTAAAGCCCAAACTTCTTTGCCACTATACAATGCAACCATGTAACCCAAAACTATTTTTGCCCCCTAAAACTATTGAAATAGAGAAAAAAAAAATTCCAGGTGCTTTAGTTTGATTATCCCTAATTTCTATACGTATATTTATTTACATTGATCTATAGTTACTTGCAGTTACTGAACAATATGAATTATATGTATAATATTCCAGTAAACGATTACATTTTATTTGTTGTAAATTTCAGCTTTAATCTGCAACATCATATTTTTGGAAGAATTTATTGATATTATGGTTAAGGGATCAAGGTAAACTTTATTCTATCTACCCCTCTTCTCTTTCTGGATATTTTATAAAGAAAACTCCAAGTTAAAGGGCAGTTGTCACATGGAAAACTCATTACTGCTTCATTAACGGCTACAGAAACACCTTAAACACTCCTCTTACCTCAGCCCTACCTCTCCCCACCTTTTCCTCCAACTGGTCTGAGGGCAAGGTTTTCTGGTCAGTTTACAAGAATGTAGCTTGGGTCAAAATTCCAATGGAGAGTATATTTTGGCCCAAATTTAGGGACTCTTCCATTCAAGAATGCCAAGGGGGAGGGGAGGGGAGGGGTGAGGGATGGAGGGAGAGGGAGAAGGAGAGAGAGAGGGAGATCTATATGATGGACAAGAAAGAAAACCGTTTTCCTGCCCCTATGACTGCACAGTTGTTTGTGCTTACTGCATGGGATACAGGAGTCAGACAACAGGAAGAACATTGATTATTACCAGCAGGCAACATTAACTGTAGGTACTGGTAAAATGTAGTCCAATCAATACCTGTGGTGCCTACCAATCAGATTATCAGGTCTTGGTTCTTGGAGGAGGAGCCACTGATAGATGTGGATAGAAGGGCAGAAGATCTCTGGACCTTTATGGAAGAAAAGGAAGTGGGAGCTCTCTCTTTTTTATTTATTATTTGTCTTCTGATGATAGCAGGTTCAGGGAATATCTTCATCTGTTATTACTTGCTTTTCAAGGTAACTAAGAGTTCTTGAAAATTCTGATGCAACATATAAGCAATGTCACAGATGTGGGCACTTTCCAGTGTGATAAGTTTAATTTCTACATCCTGCAAGCAAACTGTTCAAGAAAATCCACCGCACTGTTTACAGTCTCAAAAGAAGGAATGTCCAAGGAAGAGCAGCTGCTCTGTTTTGTCACTTCCCTTGGCTAATCACCATCCTCCACCCCCTGTCTCTTTTGTTTCTTCTTTTAATACAAGGAACCAACTAAATGGTATATATTGAGTCATTAAGTATATTAAACATTTAAGTCATTGCTAATTGTCAAACATATTACAGGATTGTAGCAACACATCAAATTTGAACGATGGGCATGATTCCTTATGTGACTCCCTTTATTACTTGAACACGTGTGCACATGTGCACACATACTCACACATGCATGCTCACACAGCAAATAAAATGCTGTTTGTACACGGTTTTTTATTTTATGTGGTGCGACTTGTGCATGCCAGATATAGAGTCCCATCTGAATTGCTCAAGCTCATGAAAATAAACACAGCCAAGAAGAAAATTTACACTAAAAGATAAAAATAATAAAGAGTAATATTGGATAAATATCCCAGTAGTACCCTTTGTTTTTATTTCTAACATATCACTTAATTTAACATATTCAAAGTCTAAAACCAAATAGTTCTAAACTTCTTAAGTTATTGTTAAAACTAACACTTACTGAGTATTTCCTGATTGTTAGTTCCTTGCTAAATATTTTGAAAGTCTTATTTCACTTAATTCTCACAGTAGACCTGGGGTGAAGCTGCTGAAATCATTCTCATTTTATTCTAAAAAGATTAGAGAAGTTTAAGGCTTATTTGTACAGGGCAGGCGTTTCTTTGAATTCAAAGTCTAAACTCTGACTAATATTATTCTGCTTCTTTTGTGTCAGTTTTTTGTCCTCCTGTATTGTTTTTATTGTGCACACTCGTCACAGCTATATTAAACTTCATTATGCTGGGTCATGGTTACCTATGTATATATGTGCATAAATATATAAATTATATAAGTTATAAATACACACACATTACATACTCAATATACTCATACAATTTATTTTAAGATCTGTTTTTAAGAAACAACGCAGAGTGTTGAATGAAACAAACATTGTATTGTTAGATTCCAACAAAGAACATAATGTTTAACAGTTGCTAGGCACAATGGGACAGTTTTATTCTCTCCCAATTTATTAAAGTAATGCCATTTATTATTCAACTGTGCCAACTATTTCAGATGGCTTTGAATTCTGACTTGGTAAATGCTTTACTGAAACAGTCATTAAGTTCTCCCACTCCTGAGGCAACCAAATTTTTATCTCTCAAGATGAAACAAGTGATCTGAATGTTGCCCAAATCAGCAACTGAGAGGGAGCAGAAAGGTCCCTCATGAATGGAATCAAGTTCTGACTACCTTGCAAAAAAGGAAGCAAATCAAATTGTAAGTTACGCACTGCTGATTTAACATGTGAGAACAAAAAAGACAGGAAGAGGCTTAGAATGCTGGAGAAAGTTATGTGATTGCAGTGTCATAAAATTTTCTTTGTAATTTAAGAAAAAAGACTATACTGTTGGAAATGATCCAAACTTGGCTACAATAGCTTCCCATTCATACATCTTAAAGGGTTATTGGTGGCTCTTTTGGGATATGAATGATTTTGTAGCAACAGTTTTCCATTAGGAATTATAAGCTGATCACCACCTGAGCCAAGGAAGTTAGCCTAACTCTTCGGTTTGGGAATCTTCAGCTCTCAATGGAGGGCTACTGGAGCATGAGGGTGGTCTGACCTGGAAGGAAGAGGTTGGGATTTTGCAAGCCAGTTGTGCTTGGCACGTAACCGTTTACCCAGTCCTTAGTCACAAAGACAATACCCTGCCACTTACCTCCTCATACTTGAGACTATCATCTTCCTCTATTTTGTTCCTCTTTAGTTGTCCACAGCTGAACTTATTTTCAAACAAATTTCACAAAAGCATGATGCTAAAGCTATGTAGATAAAAAAACATACATACGGTAGGAGCTTCTTAGTGTCCTTAGATGAGGCCTGGGTGTCAGACAACAGTGCTTGTAAAGCAACACTTGAAAGGGACAAGTGTCATAAGAGTGTAATTCTGAGTCCTTCAAGAGAATTGATCCATGACACCCTCAGTCACGATGAGCACTGACTCTCGTTCCCATACCTCATCCCCTACTTGATGTCTATTAGCTCTGTGACTCTGAATAACCCAAGACTTTAAGCACTTGTTTTGCTCAAACTGTGCCTTTTTTGGGCAGCTAAGTGTCTTGCTCTATGACCCTTCATACACTATTCTAGACACTAGTGCTGTTAACCTATTCTTAGCCTTTTAACTGTTTGACTCCTTACTTTTTGGGGGTTTCTTAGATATATTCTAGTTCAGAAAGCTTCTGCCTGAGCTATGTCATTACACAGCTATGCTAGGTCACTGATTATACTTTTAAAATCTCTAGAGAATAGTTTGTACCTTAAATTTTTTAATAGAGTAAAATAAAAAGTCTTTAAAAATAACTAAGTGCTTATTGTAAAATTAGGTAATACAGACAGGATTCTGTTTTCTTTTTTCTTATGTAGGGAGAAAGTAGGAAGAAATGGGCTCTTGTTCATCCATTTATTTGGACATATTTTAACTGATCATCTACTTTGTTTATGCTTCAGATACTCTGTTTAAATATGATTTTTAATTGTTTTTTAAGTAAGAAATAATTTTATCACTAGCAACATGATAAAAATTAAGAATTAAGAAGAGGAAGAAAACAGTGTCTAAGTTATGGGAATTTTTAAGTAAGAATGATGAACTAGAAACAAATTAGGAGACATTCAATGTATTTTGGCATAACCATGTTTTGGAATATAATGTATTGTGATTATACTAAACGAGCAGGGATTAAAAGAAAGCAATCCACAGGGATTAAAAGAAAGCAAATTTGTCCTTTTTCTCTGGGTAAGCTAGTTTTCCCCCATGCCTTGGATGAAGTCCAGGAAAAGTTCATGATGTTTCTGGTCACATTTTGATAATAAAAAGACCTGTAGTTATTTTTCATTGCAGTCTAATTTTAATAATTGAAACGATCATTTCTATAGTCAAAACTCTGAACTGCATGTAAAATTCAAGATAATTCTCAACCAGGAGTGGTCAGCTCTCATCTCCCCCAACATTCTCTTCCCTTCTCACAGCTCCTTGGCCAAGTCTTCTCAAACACTCCTAAGAGAGTGGGGAAGAGAGAAGTAAGGGGCAAGAAAGTTGTTATTTACTGGTATTTTTATGATTCAGCATTGGCACACTCCGGAAAGAGTGGACACTCAGAGCAGTCTCTTTCTGGGCACTGTGTAGTATTCTCTGGATGTTCACCTTGGGGATCTTTGAGTAGCCAGGGTCTCTGATATGGGCAGCATTTTCCCCCTAGTGCCTGCCCCGATGTGCATCCCATACTCTCTTGTTGCTGAAATTTCTTCAAAGCATCTCCAGCCCAGTTCCTCTTGAAGAATCCACCTGGGCCCCAGAGGACCAAATGCACTCTCGCTGTACTAAAAGGAGTAGAACTGGTTTCACTGCCTTCTTCATTTTCTCCTGTCACCGACTTTTACATTTCGTATTCTCAGGTAGATTTCAAACCTCAGTTTCTCTATGTTCTCACATTCTACAAGATACATATCAATTGCTACCATGTCTTGTCAAAGCTCTTTCATTTCTTGAGACAGAAGGGAAACACTCCTTTTCCCTTTTCCCAATAGTGTAATAATCTAGAACTCAGATATTTTTTTCCAGTGAAATATCCTTTTTTGGTCTCTTTAACCTAATTCTTTTTTTTATCTTTACGTAAAGTGCATATTTATCTTTGAGTGTAGAGTTTACTGATGATTTATATTTTCCCTCCCTGTGCTTTTTTATATTTTTCAAGTTTTCTGGAGTAAAACATCTAATTTTAAATGTTCCCAAAATAAAGATTGACTAACAGGGGTGCTACATACTTTAAACACTCACCTGTACAAAGGCAGATCGTAGTAATTTTTTACTATACAATATGTGATAACTTTACTTGTTCACCTGGCACAATTATAAAAATTTTACTGTTCTATTGTTTGGAATGTTTTAACATGATCCCAGTTTGGCAATTATAACAATTTATCCCATGTTATTTGATCAATGATGTTTTTAAAAAGTGTTAGTATTAATAATTGAGAAATAGAATGAGATTTTCCCCTTCATACATTTTATGACAGAATGAAAGGCCTTCTCACAGAAATTTTTACAAGTGACTGCTATCACCAAAAGCTAAAGCATTTGGAGTCCCTAATTCTACTTTCCTTTGGTGAAAGGAGGAAGGAAACTCAAGAGTTCTGAGGAACACATTTGGGAGGCATCATATTATGAACACTGGCATTAAAAATTATGCAAAATATCAAGAAGGAATTCAATTGATAAGTAAAAGCGAGACCTGACTTTTAAGAGATGTGTGAGAGGAAAGTGTCTGTGGTGTACAATTTCAGAGTGGGGATGTGATATGCAAGGATGAGTAACTGATTGCCCAATTACCTTCAGTTTCTTTCCCTTTTAGGGGCTTGTGTTATCTTGAGAGTATTATAGCTGATAGCTAGGATAAAAAACAGGTCATCATTTCCAAATGATTTCACAATAACCCATGAAACCAGAATTATTTATAATAATAATAAAAAAAGAGCTTATGTTGGCAAACTCCAATAGAACACAAGGGATTTGGAAACAAATTATTCACCTTACAGAGGGTACCCTAGATTGCAATTCATAGACTATCCAGTGATTTTCCTGTGAACTTGTGTACACAGTTCTTAAACTACCCAGAAAAATGTATAATTTCAGTTGGCAATGCAATGTAAATGTAATATGTGATTTATGTTAGTAAATTACTAAGCTATGCAAAACTTATCATGGTTGATATTGGAATTTGCACATACCAAGTATAATACAACTAAATTATTTGCTCTTAATTATTATTTTTTGCTTACATGTGAGCTTGTAACCTTGGACCAACCTCATCATCACCTGAGAACTTGTAGGAACCATAAATTCTGGGGTCCTACCTCAGATGTACTAAATTAAAAACTCAAGGAAGAGGACCCTGAAATCTGTGTTTTAACAAGCTTGCCAGGTGATTGGGACGAACACTACACTTGAGAACAATTGAACTAGAAGAAACAGAATTTAAAGTACCTACAGTAATTGTCTTCTCTGGTCAAAGATAAAGGAATGGTGTTTTAATTATATTTTGTTGGATCCACCCAGGAAGTAAATATTCTTGCCATGGAGATGGGAGAACTTTAGGGAAGAGAAAACCAAATAGCCATCAGAACAGGGATTAGTAGATTCTTGTATTATATAATCCAGAATTCTAAGAACTTCCCTTAACTACAACTGTCTCTAGTATCCATCCATAGCAATAGACACTGACATGCATTTCAAATATAAAACATTTTTGAGGAATTTGTTTGATAAAGATTGGTATATTTTAACTACATTAAGGCATTTTGGGGTAAGAAAAAATATGTTTGAGGGAAATGAGTTGATATACTGAGCTGATGATCACAATGTGAGAATGAGATATTATAGGTATATATTAAAAAAGAATAGTGGGAAAAGTATAGAATTTGTCTCCTTCAGGTCCTTTTATATTTCTGGGAAAAGGCATCAATCTGGCAAGTAGCTTTGTCCTGAGGAATAGAAAGGGACAAGGAGAATGTGATCATTCCAAAATACATGATCCTTGCATTGTGATACTTCTGTCAATATAAATTAAAAACATAGCATTGAACATCAGGGAAGGGGGGGAAAAGGAAAAGGGAATTGAAAAGATATCAAATAGGAAATGTAAAAGAGCACAAAGTTTATTATGTAAAGTGTACAACATTCTGGTTGTCTTGTGGCAGTATGGAAATCATGCATTTGTTAAGACAGGCTCAAAACTCAAAGATAAACTATGAAGACAGATTTATGAAGAAATCCCACCAGGACAAGTCATTTTTCTCCATCATATCTTTTTCATCCCACTCCATGACTACTGGTGTTCTGATGTTAAAATTGTGTCTATGTGAAATGTGTAGCTCCTGATGAAGGCATATAGCCTGGTTCCCATAACCCTATACCACATTGAACTGCTTGAGAGGCTGGAGATGCTTGAGGAACCAGGGAAGGATCAAGGTCATCTCTGAATCCTGGACCCCTCTAGGCCAAAGATAAAGAAGACACATGTCTTAAGATGGTTCTGTTGGGTCCTCTTTCCCCACACAGCCCCTAGTGGGGCTATTTTGCAGGGTAGAAAAGTGCAAAATGGTCAGATTGGTTTTTTAGTAGCTTCTCTCATTCCTCCATGTTACATATGGTGAGGGAACACATATAGGTCTAGGAACAGAGAATTTTGTAGGATTCACAATAGTCAGAGTTGTGTTGGGAAGTAAAGTTTTTGTTCACAGGGCTGTACATCATATGTCAGATGCTCTCTGATTTATTTGTTCAATTTTAAAAGTTCTTGGTCTCCAGCAGGATACTATACAGTTAGCAGTGAAAAAAGGTCACATAGGGACACTGTATACAAGATAGTTTGGAGCATGGGGCAACAGCATAAAGTTTATTTGCAAGCAGTGTGTTCAGGGTAGGATATCAAAAACAGCATTGGAGGGTTTAATGAGGGCTGATGTATAGCAGTTGTATAACATTTTCTGGAAAATGCCAGAAGCTGGATGAGGAAATAATGAGTTTTAATCAAGAGTGAGCCAAATTGAGGAATTTGAGATAATAATCTGGTCTGAAGAAGGGGATACATGCATTCAGTTCCCATATAACTTGGTGAATTCTGCCACCTGTACAAGCAGTATATTTTCCTCAGTTTTTTCTAAAATTCCTACCTGGCACAGTTATCCTGAAGAGCCAAGAAAAAAACCACAAGAAAACAAAACCAAAAAAACACCTCTTTTATTATTATTATTTTTGCTTTCTTTTCCACATAGAATCAATTTGTGGATTGCATAAACCACAGAATACAATTCCACTATGTCAACCAGAAACTTTCCCATCTGACCAAAGACAATCACAAATATGCTAAACTTGCTTTAATGAAAAGTCATTCTTTACATAGCTAACATCTACATAAGATGACAAGTCATTCACCAGAAAAGGGTTCTTTGTCTGAATTTAACAATAAGCCAACTCTTCCACAAAAAAAAAAAAACCCCAAAACAAACAACAACAACAAAAAAACCCACACGCCATTCTATTCTGAACTGAATGCATTTTCAACTAATGCTGCATTCAGGATGAAAACCAAAGGAGGCCCATCTGCTAGGAAGGCCAAAAGCCTATTGTGTGGCATGTCAGTTCAGTCTCTTATGGAAATGGTCACTCTAAAACTGTTTACAATTTAAAACTGCATACTGAGAATTATGTTAACCTCTATTGACTGACTTCTGTTAAATGTGCTATTAAGAATCCCATTTACCCTGGTTTTCTGTAAAATGTGCTCAGGCCACTCAGATAGGTACATTATCACGGTCAATTGTCATAGGCCAAAAGTCCTTACCTCATTAGCTCAAACAACACTAAGCATTTGTTCCCAATTTTAGCAGGGGCTCTCTTGCCCTGGGATTATGGAAGCATTGATGGAATATAGCCTTATATGATGATTTGAGGTCTAGGGGTAAATGCTGATTGAACAGGACTGAAAGGCCCTAAATGGTGAACTATGAAATCACTCTGCAAATCTGGCTGTGTATCTTCTGCTTAGAGTGAAAATTTATAGAGGTTCTAACCTGAGTGTCAAGCAAAATGAGATGATGAATTAGGTCAATTACTACATGGTAGACATGCAAGTCATGCTAATGCTTAGCTAATATAGCACAGTTTTACTCGTGATTACCAACACTCACATTAATTTTCTTTTGTCATTTAAATCATTCCAGGATTGTTAATAAAGTTATCCATTTACTGGGTAACTGCAATTCCATTTTTTTTTTTAATAAATGTTTCTTTAACATATTATTGAAAAATAATCTGAAATCACCTTTGTCTATTAATTTCATGTCCTTTTTCTAACCTTGTCTGTTCAATGATTACAGCAATGAGATTAAATTGCACCTCCTAATATTGTTCATCAAGCTAATATCATAAATTTGCTTGGAAAATAATGGCACACACACCACACACACGCATAAAGCTCTTTCAGGTCTATATAAACTAAAACAGATTATAGTAAATTACCATTTCCTGTGAATTTAAAATTTCAGTTGAACTACTGAATTCAAGCTGAAGTAAAATATGTTAATTAGGTCTATCTTCCTCATGCATAGCTAAAACCACTGGTAAAACTCTTGTCTCAATTTCTTTGCTTTTTATCCAAATCAAAATTTGAAAATGTTGGTCATAGCCATGGGCCAACCTTCATACACTTGTGTGTGTCTCTTTCTTAGAGGCAATTACAGTTTACTTGGAATTTTCTAATAGACCCTATTTGCAAATATTTTTTCTTTTTGGTTTCTTTTTCAGGTGACAGTACTAATTTGAGAGATAACAATGATCTTGGAAAAAGTACTAATTTTGAAATACATAACTTTGGTTTGCATTTAACTCTGACTCTCATTAGCTTTGCCATTAAGCCATGGTTCCTCTAGCTGAATTTTGGGAAAATAATTGTATTGTTCCAATGTGAAAGGACTTTGTACCCAATAAAGAACAATTCCATCAGTGGTTACTGAGCACTCAATGTTTGTAAAATGTTTGAAGACAGCAGACAAATAAAACTAATGAGAATCCTCCTAATCATGCAAATATAGGGGCTGAACTCTGCCATGGGCTTCTGTTCTTTGGAAATTAGTTGCATCCCATGGCACATAGCAGTGCACACCAGGTGGCTTAGACCTCTGCAAGGAACAGTAAACAATCAAGTCCTTAATAAAGAAGGAATAAGAATATCTCTGGAAGAAAAAGAAAATCACTTTTTAATAGATTTCATTATTACACAGATAATAAGATAATTCCTGCTTTTGATGTTAAAGCATAGCAGAGAAACATCTGATTAGGTCAGGAAAACAAATAGGCCAGATTTCAACTTACTGTCTCTCAGTGCCAAATCTATCCTTCTTTGCCTGCTATGTGGTAATGGAGGTAGACTTTGTAAATATTTCTATTTTGCCAGCTGGAACAATAGTAAGACTTGTCAAATGAAGAAGCTGAGGAGGGACACTGGAAGAAGAAAGGGTTTTTCTTTTTGGTTCTGTTATTCTTTGCTGATCAGCTTCCTGTAGCATTCAACATTATTTGATGTTTGGCTCCTACAGAATGCACTTTCTCCTGCTGAGAAGTATCTCAGTTTTCTCCAACATATAACCATGCAAAGCTTTATTTCTCTAGCTTTTGTGTTCCTGCAACATGGGATGACCCAGCAGCCAGTTACTTTCCCCAGTATCTCATGCAGTGCTTTTATAATGGAGTGCTGCTGGTGAGGTACTTCCTCTTGAATGACCTCTACTGACATCTCATATGACTTCACAGCAAGTTCTTAAGGGCAGCACCTCCCCGAGGAAGGCTTCCCCTACCATGTAAAGGGCAGATTTTCAGCAAGTCCTACTAGCAGCTACTTACCCACCATCAAGAGAGTTCTGCCTGTGCCATTCCAACAAGGTCTCAATTTTAGCCTAATTAAACAGGGATGGCATGCTTGCCTTTTCCTTGGGCATTCCATCTCAGCCCTAGTGGTAGTAGCCATTGCCTGTATCTGCTATTCCACCATTCCTTATATTTCTCTTTAACTTTTCTTACCCATTTTTTTACTCTAATATCCTGCTAATAATTCTTGATATTAGATTTCCCACTTTCAAATTACTGCGTGATTTCATTTCTTGATCAGACACAGAATGATACACAAGTAATAAATCTCCTACTTTTCCTTATCTTTTATTGAAACTATCACTGGGCATCAATAAGCCTCCTGAATTGTTAGGAGGATAGTAAAATATAAATAATAATTCCATCAGATTTTAAGTATTTGCTTATTCACTAATAATTAGTAAAATAATTGAGAGTAAAATAATTAGTATAATAATATAGTACCTCTTCAAAAGTCATCTAAATCTTAAAAGGTAGTATAGCCATTAAGGTTATTTTTCAGAGTTTCAATATTGCTTTACAGATCTTCTTTGAATTTGGTTAGGGACATTAGATAAATGAATGTTATTATTTTATGAGTCGAAGTTTACCTAAAACCATCACTATTAAAATTCAGAAAACATACTACCTACCAAAAAAAGCCCTAAATCAGAGTTTGGCCTGTGCCATTCCAACAAGGTCTCAATTTTAGCCTAGTTAAACAGGTATGGCATGCTTGCCTTTTCCTTGGGCATTCCATCTCAGCCCTAGTGGTAGTAGCCATAGTGGTAGTGGCTTTTCAGTAGAATTCTACAAACCATACAAGGAGGAGTTGATCCCAATCCTATTGAAAGTATTCCAGGCAATCGAAAAAGATGGATCTCTTCCCAAATCATTTTATGAAGCTAACATCACACTGATACCCAAACTGGGTAAAGATCCAGCAAAGCAATAGAACTACAGGGCAATATCCTTGATGAACATAGATGCTAAAATTCTCAACAAGATTCTAGCAAACCGGATCCAACAATACATTTCAAAACTCATCCACCAAAACCTAGCAGGCTTCATCCCTGGGATACGGGCTGGTTCAACATCCACAAGACCATAAACATAATTAAATACGTTAACAGATGTAAAGACAAAAACCACATGATTATATTATTAGACATGGAAAAAACTTTTGATAAAATCCAGCACCCCTTCTTGATAAAAACCCTTGAACATCTAGGCATAGATGGAACATACCTCAAAATAGTAAGAGCCATCTACAAGAAACCCACAGCCAACATACTGCTTAACAGACAGAAATTAGAACCATTTCTCCTGGAAACAGGAACAAGTCAAGGATGTCCACTCTCACCCCTCATGTTCAACATAGTATTGGAATTCCTAGCTAGAGCAATCAGACAAGAGGAAGAAATCACGGGTATCCAAATAGGAAAAGAGGAAGTTAAGTAATCCCTCTTTGTAGAAGACATGATTCTATACCTCAAAAACCCAAGAGAATCTGTCAGAAACTTCCTTGCACTGATAATGGACATTGGCAAAGTCTTGGGGGTACAAAATCAGCGTGCAAAAGTCAGTTGTATTCCTATACACCAACAACAAAAAAAACAGAAATCCAAATGAAAAGCACAATCCCATTCACAATAGCAACAACAACAAAAAATGAAATACCTTGGCATCTTCCTAACCAGAGAAGTCAAAGACTTCTACAACAAAAACTACAAAACACTACTCAAAGAAATCTAAAATGACACAAGTGCAAAAATATTCCATGCTCATGGATTGGAAGAATCAACATTGTTAAGATGTCCATCTTACCCAAGGCAATCTACAGATTTAATGCAATACCCATTGGATTACCAGCAGCATTCTTATCAGACCTGGAAATGACAATACAGGAATTCATATGGAAACACAAATGGCCACAAATAGCCAAAACAATCCTCAGAAAAAAAAGGGGAGGTATCACTCTCCCAGACATTACGCTTTATTATAAAGCTACAATAATCAAAACAACCTGGAATTGGTACAAGAAGAGGCATATATAGACTAGTGGAACAGGATAGAGATTCCAAAAACAAAATCTCAATTTCTCAACCAACTCATCTTTGACAAAGCCTCCACCAATAACTACTGGAGAGAGGAGAACCTATTCAGTAAATGATACTGGGAAAACTGGCTGACTACATGGAGAAGATAAAAACAAGACCCCTACCTTACTATAGACAAAAATAAACTCCAAATGGATCAAAGACCTAAATGTAAAACCTCAGACTGTAAGAACTTTAGAAAATGCAGGAGACACCCTTATGGAAATTGAAACTGACAACCAATTCCTGATCAAAACCCCAAGTGCCCTTGCCATAAGAGATCAGATAGACAAATGGGACCTCATCAAACTGACAAGCTTCTGCAAAGCTAAGGATACCATCAAGAGAGCAGGGAGACAACTCACAGACTGGGCAAAAATAGTTGTTAACTCTATATCTGACAAAAACCTAACATCTGGCATCTACAAGGAACTCAAACGTTCTGAAAAGAAAAAAAACAGAGTCCCATTACAAAGTGGGCAAAAGATTCGAGTAGACACTTCTCAAAAGGAGACATATGAGCAGTAAACAGATACATGAAAAAATTCTCAGCCTCACTAGTCATCAAAGAAGTGCAAATTGAAGCCACACTGAGATACCACCTAACGCCAGTCAGAATGATCATCAAAAAACAACGGATGCTGGAGAGGATGTGGGGAAAAGGCAACACTTCTACACTGTTGGTGGGAGTGTAAACTAGTACAGCCTCTGTGGAAAACAGTGTGGCAATTTCTAAAAGATCTAAAAATCAACCTCCCATGCAACCCCACAATCCCCCTACTGGCAATATACCCAAAGAAACTCAAATCACTCTATGAAAAAGATACTTGCACACGCATGTTTATTGCAGGATTGTTCACAATAGTAAAAACATGAAACTAACCATGCTGTCCATTGAAAGAGAACTGGGTAAAAAAAAAAAATTGTGGTCCGTATACACAATGGGCTATTATGCAGCCGTAAAGAAGGACTAAATTATGAACTTTGCAACAACTTGGATGAACTTATAGTCTATAATACTGAGTGAGATATCACAGAAGCAAAGAACTGAGTATCATATGTTCTCATTCATAAGTGGACCTTGAACAACTATTGTAATACTTTAAGAAAGGGATTGGCAGTAGTGGGAAACTGCCAGGGGAAGGGGAGGCAATACCTCCTCAGCAAGGGTGCCTGCATAATTAACATTTGTACACCTAACCCTGAGTTGTAACCCATGTATTTAAAATACAAAATAAAAAAAATAAATAAAATTTAGAAAGACGTTATGTAAGTTAAAAAATTTGTACGTCATATGTATGCCCCAAAGCATGAGTTGTTTAGTAAATAAAATGAGTCATAAAATGTCTCTGGTTAAAAGTATAAAATATTATTCCCCATCTTATTTTTAAAAATAAAGCTAATCCATGCTTGGTTCACACGTCTAGCAAAGTAATTTTAGTTTGTCATTGTATAGCTCTATAATATTGTGATTAGGTTTAATAACATTTATTTTTATTTTATTGTATTTACTTTTGAGGTAAATTAAAAAAAATTTTTTTTTGCTATATTTCCCAGGTTGCTCTTGAATTCCTGGGCTCAAATGATCCTCCTGTCTCAGCCTGCTAAATAGCTAGAATTACAGGCATATGTCACTGCCCCCCATGCAAGTTAATCACTTTTAGATTTGTCTTATAATTCATCTTTTCAATTTACTTGTGTATTTACTTTTTGTTAAAGGCAATCTTTCTGACATTGTTATATTTTGGTCTGTCTGTCTCTGAAATATGAATAATAGTTTTCTACATTGAAAACATATGATGATCCTAAGAAGCATATTTGAGAGTGAATATTAATGTTAAAAAAATTAAAAGTAAAAAATCCTTAAATGACAAAGAAAAGAAGTATATATAGGTCTATCTGAAGTGCTGTCAATAGTAACAAACAATCAGCAGTTTTGTAATATCCAACCTAATACTCGATGTTTGCAGTGAAGTTTGACAATTTGACTCTTTCCAATATAGGTTTATATTTGCCTTTATTTTAATTCCTTCATTATTAAAGATGACCAAACATAATATACATAGTGTGTTCTAGATATCTGTTAAAATATTAATTATTTAATCCTATCACTCTCTTTCATAGCATTTCATTCTATAACTAAACAACTAACTTGATCTTGTGCAATAAATGAGGAATTTTATTTATTTGTTTGTTTGTTTATTTATTTATTTATTTATTTTTTTGAGTTGGAGTCTCACTCTGTCGCCCAGACTGGAGTGCAGTGGCCGCTCCCAGCCACCGCAGCCTCGACTTGCTGGGCTCCGGCGATCCTTCCGCCTCAGCCTTTCGAGTAGCCGGAATTACAGGCGCGCGCTACCACGTCCGGCTGATTTTTTGATTTATTGTAGAGATGAGGTCTTGCTGCCCAGGCAGGTCTCGAACCCACGGGCTCAGGCAATCCACTCACCTCAGCCTCCCAAAGGCACGGGATTACAGACTGAGCCACCGAGCCCGGCATAAATGAGACATTTTAAGATAAATCTTTGGTCTCTTAAAATATCTCTTATGTGATATAAAAAATAAAAAGGAAATGGTGGACTATCTTTTTCTGTTTAAACTGCTAAATAGGACTTCCATTACAGAACAGATGAAAATGCCAGCTAAAGTCATATAAATCTTAGGTATCTGACTATCTTATCTCCACTGATCATCTTATAAAATACCTTTCATTAATACAAAGGTGAGATGGAAAAATGTGAATTTCACTACAGTTGTTAGATGGGAAGGCCCTGGGCCATTAACACAGTAATAAGAGACAATGATAGTTTCTTCTTCATTGCTAAATTCTTCATAATACTACTTGTTGTGTTATAAGACTTTTATCTACTTTTTCTAATAAAGTTTTTGGGTAACATACCACACTGCATTACTTTGTCCAAGCAGTTGCTTTTCAGCAGCTAACAAGTAAGTTTAGCATTTGTTTCTTTGTTAGAGTCTTTAAGTAATGGTATAGTCACATTTATATGGCAGTGTGACCATTGCACTTCAGTCAAATTGTTTATATGTAAGAAGCATATAGAATAGTGTTATAAGTGAATGTTTTAAACATAGTGCACACACAAACATTCACTTACAACACTATTCTACATACTGCTTACATATAAGCAACATGACTGAAGTGTATATACATATGTGTTCATCACTGGATTTCAGAAACAGAACTATTATATGCCTAGAGATAATTTATTCAAATTTATCCTTTTTGCCTTTGAAATCTGTTTTACTTTTTCACCAAATTTAGAAAGTTTTTTGCCTTTATCTCTTCAAATATTCCTCTGCCCTATTTTGTTTCTCTATTTTTCAGGACTCTAACTTCCTATATGTCTAGTCCTTGATTTTATCCCATAGGTTTCCAGGTCCTGTTTATTTAAAAAAAAAATCTTTATATTCTCAGACCAGTTATGTATTAATTTGTATTCAAGTTAACTGACTCATCTGTTATCTCTAATAGGTAATTAAGTCCATTGACTGAATATTTTTTAAAATCTCAGATATAGTTTTTATCTCTAAGTTTTCCATTTTCTTTTTAATATTTTCTAGTTTTTTGAAGGGAATTTATACCATTTTGCTCATCACAAGTATATTTTTCTTTACCTCATTTTGCATCATTATAGACTTTAAAGTCTTTGTGAGATGATTTCAACATGTGGATCATTTTAGGGTTAACTCAACTATTCTTCAGGAAGCATTTCTTTCTTTTTTTTACATTAAAAATTATTTTTTTCTTTATTTCAATACCTTTAGGGAGTACAAATAGTTTTTGGTTACAGGGTTGCATTCCATAGTGGTGAAGGAATCCAGGCTTTATGTATACCTACCATTCCCACCTGTACTCTATTTACCTGATAGGTAAAACCTTCCTTAATTTTCCTGGTTAGGTTCCTGTCTGCTTTCTAAGAGTTCAGGATGTATCTCTTTCTTATTACTCATTACATTAAAATAATCTGTTTATCTGCCTGTGTTCTCAACTAGATTGCACACTTTTCAAGGGCAAGAACTATGTCTTGTTATATATGTGCCTTCCTGTACCCAGTATAGTAACTGGAAATTGTAATTATTCAATAGATTAGGTGAGGAGCATATAATTCAGAGAGACAGACTGGTTCCTTTTTCAGGTAAAAGTTTACTGGAAAGCATGAAATGAAGTTTAGGACTCAGTTTTATGGACCAGAAAAAGAAAATGTGTTAATATACCTGAAGCTGGTCAAGCTATATGAAATGATTCATGTTATCTAAAATCATAAAATATTGACATATAAATTAGAGTTGCTATTGATTAAAATACAATGGTGAATATACTTTCTAATGATTTTCTAATGATTACAGGTCTTCTTTTCAGGACATAATATTTATGGTGTTGTGAGAAATATATATTCTGGGAAACAAACTTAGTAATCAAAATATTGTTTAGTATAGAAAAAATAAACTTGGCTATATTAAAGGATAGTTTTTAAAGTTTGTATAAACTATCTCTACTCCTTGATAAAGTATGATCTGAACATGTCTGTTTTCCACAGACTTTCCCTTGGACAGCTCTGAATAAATGCAAATGTCCTTTTAAATCCGCTCATTTTTTTCTCTAACGTTTTTGGGGTCCATTTAAAAATTTTACATTTATTCTTTCCTCAGATAGTTTACAAGTTTAGAACAAATCTATGCTGTGTTTGTAACGTGTTTTATTCTTATATGCTCCTCACCTAGATTTTTATGTAGGGTTCTCCTTTCTCTAAATTGATTTCAAGGCAGTTACCGCCAAGCACTTACATTTAATTACCTGTAAGTAGTTTAACCCTAAAACTAGCATTATTTTATAGTTGTGGGGACATTTTTTATTTCACTCTTATAAAACTACATATAGGTTCTTAATTAGGTAATAAGTAACTTAAGGATTATGCTCATCCAATCATCTACCTATCTCATTCAACCATCCATGTATCCAACACATTATTTACTGAGAGCCAGGTAATTATCAAGGTGAATGAAGAGGTACGTCTCTGCTGTCACAGGGCTTATAGTCTACCAGAGAAAGCTGTTATTAGAAAATACTAAAACAGAAGTTTAATGATGTCATAAGAATGAGCGCAAGGATCTTTGAAAACACACTGTTGATAAACAATCTAAACCAGAAATCATGGAAGGTATTTCTGAACAAGTGGTGTTAAGTTGAAAGCTGAAGAATGCATTGCAGTTACTGAAAAGGGGATTGATGGGAGAAGAAAGAGGCATATTTTAGGAACTAAAAGGAGTTCCATTTTGTTCAAGCAGAATACAAGGAGACTGGTGAGAAAATCAGAGAGAACACCAAAGAGATCTTGTTGGAAGATTTGTAATTGCTTTATATAACATTATCCTCATTGTGTTTAAATAGTAGTTATTAATTTTTAATGTAGATAATTTAAGAAGAAAATCAAAAGGAATATGATCCAAATATTCAAATAACTTCTGTTGATATTAAAGCAAATGAACAAATCTACATATACAAAATTAGAAATTTTCCCATAATGCAGAAAAGAATCAGATAAAAATAAAGCTTCTGTTAGCCCGAACTCTCTAAATTTAGATATCATATAAAGTTTTGTTGAGTTTTTCCCAAAGTGGGCCATAGAAATTTTATTGATCTGATTATCTAACTATATATCTATATCTTTCTATGCATTATTCTGATCTATTAAACAATATTCTGAATTAAGATTCAATATGTTATCGTTCATTTTTGATATTGTTATATGAACGCATGCAGAATCATCTATATTTTGTTAGCAGCTGTATATATTACTCCATTATATAAATGCATCAGTAATTAAGGTATTTTTCTCTTGGTTTCAAACCTACTCTTCTATATTCCTTTATGATGCTGGGACTGGAAGTCTGTAAACCACCTTTTTTTCCTGCTGCCCACCACTCCTTCAGTCCTTCACTGATCTCTGCCAATGAGGTATAGTAGAAAAAGAAGGGAAGAGTGGAGGATGAAGAATGTCCTCTCTGTTTTCTGTCTATTTCTGTTTTCTTCTATCTTATCTGCTTTCTGTCTTGTCTTTCATTCCAGCATCACCTTTTTCTCCTGAAAGTATCAGTTAAATCCAGTAGCAGCAGATTTGCTATACCCAGAACCCATTCCTTTGCACCCTCACAGAGACACAAATACCAACCATGACAGTCACTTCTCAGAAGTTTGGGCAGGATCACGTTATAGCTTTTGCAAGCCCTAGGCATTTATGCCTTTGTAGGCTCCTTCCCCATAAAAATATCAAAAATCATGTTTTGTAAATCCATTAATACCAAAACAAATACATGAGTGTTATATGTCAAAATATTTTCCTTGATTTAAGTTCATTTTTCTTCTGATTTTAAAACAAATTGAAACATTCTCATGGGTCCCTACAAGTATTTTGGGTACAGTTTCTATGTCTACATTGCTAAATGAATAAGTTGGTCCTGAATCTGGATCTCAGACCCATAGTGATTCTCATTCTAGCTCAGCGGGGTCATCATTAGCCAAGAGGTGCCTCCTTCTCAGAGTGCTGAGCCCCAGCTTCATGGGTGTCCTCCCTCCAATTTGTTATAATTTCAACCTCTGCTGGCAGGTTTGATTTCTTCTGAGGCTTCTCTCCTTGGCTTGCAGATAGCAACTCCTTGGCTTGCAGTGTACTCACATGGTCATTTCTCTATGTTGTCTGTGTCCTAATTTCCACTTTTCAAAAAGACACCAGTCATATTGGATTAGGACCCCATTTTCACATAATCACCCTTTTAAAGGTCCTATTTTGAAATACAAAATTACATTTTTTGTGGTACTAGGGGTTAGAGACTCAGCATACAAACAGGGGGTTTGGATAGGGGAGGGACACATTTCAGGCCATGAATAGTGAATTTGCCACTTATATAAACAGAATTATGTCTGTAGGTACTTTCATTATTTTCAGCCACAGCTGTTACAAATATATCTTAACAAACATTTTTGATTCATATAGTTGCATAAATATATCTGTGGCATTAATTTCCTAGGAGTGAGACAGCAGGGTACCTTCTTTTTTATTTATAATTTTTATAACTATTGCCTTTTTGTACTCCTGAAGGTATCACATTCTTTCTCAAAATATTTGAGATTTGTTGCACTATCATCAAACTCTTAAGTTTTGCTGATATTATTAGTGAAACGTGGTTATATATTTATCTTGATTTGTTATTTAATTGTGAGTCAAGATAAGAATTTTTATTTTATGTTTATTGTTTATTCATGTTTCTTTTTCTGTAAACTGCCTGTTTATATATTTTGACTATTTTCTGTTGAGTGTTTGCTTTTTCGGATTGATTTTTATGTGGCAGCTATCATCTCTGCTTTCTTTAACTGTCCTTATATTTTTATATTAACAGTTAATCTTTAGGTCTTGGGTTAGAATTGACCTGTGGCTGGGCACAGTGGCTCAAACCTGTAATCTCAGCATTTTGGGAGGCTGGGTGAGAGGTTTAACTGAGCTCAGGGGTTCGAGACCAGCCTGAGCAACATGGCAAGACATCATCTTGACAATAAATCCAAAAATTAGCCTGGCATGGTGCTGCATGCCTGTGGTTCCAGCTACTTGGAAGGCTGAGGCAGAAGGATCACCTGAGTCTAACAGGTCAAGGCTGTGGTGGCCATGAGTGTGCCACTGCACTCCAGTCTGGGCGACAGAGTGAGACTCTGACTCAAAAAAAAAAAAAGTGACATCCAACATTCTAGGATACTTTCCACTGGAAGCTAATATTCGACTTATTTTTTCACATGTAACATTTATCATATTATGTCATACAGAATTGACATTGCTTTTACTTTCTTGTGCTCCTCATCATATTATAATCTTTTCTTTTTCTTTTTTTTTTTTTTTTAAAGTCAGAATCTCACTCTGTCGCCCAGGCTGGAGTGCAATGGCATGCTCACGGCCACTGCAGCCTCAACCTACTGGGCTCAGGTGAATCCTTCCGCCTCAGTCTTCCAAGCAGCTGGAACCACAGGGATGTGTCACCATGCCCAGCTAATTTTTTGTTTTATTGTAGAGATGAGGTCTCACCATGTTGCTCAGGCTGATCTTGAACTCTTGAGCTCGTATTATAATCTTGAGAGCAGAGACCTTGGTATATTTATTAAAGAAACCAGATAATTAAGAGTGTTGGCCTTTAAAATGTACTCAAAAAATTTTTTTTTGAGTTGGGGGTACTGGCTAAATGAAGCAAGGAAAGAAACAGTAAAGGGTTATATTGAGTCATATCTTTTAAGGTTTTGAGTTTGAAAACCACTGAATCAAAAGTACTTGAAGATCTAAGTTGGTTGGCAGGTTTCTTATGTGTGTCTCCAGGTCCTGAATTTAGTCAACAAAGTAAATATACTAATTGTGAGCAACATTTAGTACTTTTCATAATAGCAGAGGTAGATTTGTTTTTCCTGCTTTTAAAAAGTATATCAATGATTCTTAGGTAGAGGTCACCATGTTCCTCAGATTTGTTTGTCTTCTCCTTTTAGCTGAGGCAAATCTGTGTAATGGTTCAGGACTTGGGTTTGGAAGCTCAAAAATTTGAATCTTAGCTCCAACACTTCTAACTTTTTGACTTTCTCCATGTTACTTAAATGTTCAGATCTCTAATCGTACTACCTATAAAATAAAGATGATGATAACATTGTGCACCATCTCAAGATATATGGAGAATTTGAAGATATACGGTCTATTAAACATTTAGCACAGTGCAATTAGGATAATAAGCCATCATCATTATTAATAACAACTTTTTTCTTAGGTGGTTGCAGCTTCTTTAGAGTGTGGTGAGTTGGGAATATTTTCATTGACCTCTTACTTTTCAAGGATGAGGAGTTAATATATATATACTTATTAGATTGCCATGGAAATTAAGCTAGTATTGATGACAATAGGCAGTCATAGTGTGGAAAAGACCAGTTTGTCAGTTTGTGCTGAAACAGAGTTTAAGCTGCATATATATTCACATATGTGTTCTTACACTTATATGTTTGCATGTATTCTTATACATGGACAGCCTACAATTAGTCTACAAAATTTCTCATATGGAAACCATGTTAGTTGGTACTATTATTCACCACCTAAAAATTCCTAACTATTTAAAAAATGGGTTGTTTCTTTCCCTTTCTAGGATGTCTCCAACCTTCATTTTAATGTCTTTAATCTATATCAAAAGATTTGTGAAATGTGATGTATATATACATAGAACTGTGCCTTGGGTCACCATAGGCTTGATTCTGGCCAAGTATAAAAATGAAAGCTGGAATTTTAATTGATTCTAGTAATGCCTTATTATTCTGAGTTTTATCTGAAGAGGAATGCAGTTTTGTGTGCACGCGTGCGCGCGCGTGTGTGTGTGGTCAGTTTTGTGGTTGAAAGAAGCAGCAGCTGTCTGAATGGTGAGATTTCAGAAGGCCCCCGACATACTATGTTTATCAATATCTCTTTATCATACCTGAATTTAGAGGGCTATTTTGGTTGGGTAAGTCTTTGCACTTTTTACAAGAGACTTCAGGAAATTCAAACACTGTAGAAAGAATGAGCCATTCTTATTTATTAACTTTTTGCGGGAGTTTTATGATTATGGTCTAATACAAAGACTAATCTGAATGAACTTGTTGGAAAAGACCTATAGGGACTTTTCAGAAGCCTGTTTCATACTTACTTTAGAATGACTGAAGAAAGTGAAGTTGGTTTAAAAAGATTCCTAAAATATATATCACTGAAAGAAATAAGTGTTTAGGAATTTAGGGTCAGAGAAGTCTTCACAGAGTAGTCAGGACTTCTTAAAGTAGGTAGAATTTAGATTGGCAATAGCATGGCATCCAGGCAAGCTCAGAAAGGAAATTTGAACTCCACAAAATGGGGGATAGGTGGGAGTACCAACCTACTCCTCCCAGCTACCTGTGTGTGTGTGTGTGTGTGTGTGTGTGTGTGTGTGTGTGACATATAAGAATACTTTGATTTAGCCTAACACTTGATGTTGAACCAATTAAGCATATTGCTACTCTTGAGAGGAAATCATCTCTCTTAGTGATTATCAATCTATTCTTTTTCAATTCTAAAATGCATTTTATTTCATTTATGTGTGTTAATGTATTTATCTCTGGGTCACACAATTTATAAATGACTTTAATTTTTTATTATATTTTATATATTTTTAAATTTAAATATTGTATTTGCTTAACTAGAAGTAAGAAAAATAAGAAAATGTCCATTAGTTTTCTACCCACACAAGGCATTGACTTCTATCTACCTAATTCCCCTGATCAATCATGAAGCAACTGACACTTTAGTGAAATTGAAATGGAACAATATATAGTTATTCAAAGTCAATCCAAGTGACTGGATTTCAACCACATCATCAATACAATCAGAAGGAGAATTGATAAAATGCAAAGTTGATGTTTTTAGCTTAGCAAAATAAACCCTCTGGGAAAAATTAAATCATTTCCCAAACTTCAATTTTGAGGAGAGGGAAATCAAAAGCTTTTTACCAAACTTGAGACAGAAATGGGTCAGAAAGCTTCAATTCAGTTCAGTAAACATCATTCAGTGTCTACTGTGTGCCTATCAGATACCACGGCATGCTCAAGATATGTACTAAAAAATCAAAGATTGTGGAGAAAATGTTGTACATAAACAGCAACAACAAAAATGTCTGAAAGGATTCGAGACAAAAGTACCATGGGCTTACTCTGAATAGTAAGGTTATGGATGTTGATTCTTCTCTTTTTGCTTCTTTGCTATTCTTTTTTTGAGTTGGAGTCTCACTCTGTCACCCAGGCTAGAGGGCTGTGGCACACTCACAGCCACAGCAGCCTCTACCTACTGGGCTCAGGAGATCCTTCCACCTCAGCTTTCCGAGTAGCTGGAACTACAGGCACATGCTACCATGCCCAGCTAGTTTTTTGATTTATTGTAAAGATGAGGTCTCATCAAGTTGCCCAGGCTGGTTTCGAACCGACAGGCTCAGGCAATCCTCTTACCTCAACCTCCCAAAGTATTGGTATCAAAGGTGTGAGCCACCGTGCCTGGCCTGCTTCTTTGCTATTCTTAAATTTATGTCTCTCTCTATATATACGTATATATATATATATATACGTGTGTGTGTATATATATATATGTGTGTGTGTATGTATATATATATATACGTGTGTGTGTATATATATATATACATACACACACACACACATATACATAGTATGACTTTACTCTCCACATTTGTTCCTGACGCTCCTTTGTAATTTTTGTTTCTGCTTCCTCTATCCACAATTCTTCTGCCCTACTGGATAATAGCATATTAGTGAGAAAAGATTATTTTATTTTATTTTGACATAATGTCACTCTGTTGCACAGACTAGAGTGCAGTGGCACTATCATGGCTTACCACAGTCTCAATTTCCTGTGATCAGGTGATTTCCTCACCTCCCGAGTAGCTGAGACTACAGGTGCATGCTACTATGCCCAGTAAATTTTTAAAGTCTGTGTAAAGACTAGGTCTCACTATGTTGTCTAGGCTGGTCTCGAGCTCCTGGGCTCAAGCAATCTTCCTGCCTAGGCTTCCCAAAGTGTTGGGATTACAGGCGTGAGCCACCATGCCTGACCAGAAGGGGACATTTTATACAGCAGATTTTTACTTCTGTTTCTGTGTTTGCCTGGATGTCATGCTATTGCCAATCTAAATATCACATACTGCGAGAAGTCCCACCTTTGTCTGTGAAAACTGCTTTGATTCTAGTTTCTTAAACACTTGTCTCTTTCAGTGATGGGTAGTTTGTCGTAAGGTGCCATGTCCTGCTATTTACCTTAGCACCTTACCCTAGATGGTACACATATTTTAAATTCCAAAGCAATTTCTCATAAATTATCTTTTCTTATTCTGTGAGGCAGTCAGGGTAGATATGATCTCTATTTTTATTATGTAGGAAAACAAAAGACTAAGTAATTCACTTAAATTTCTGAGGAGCCAAGATGAAGAACACAGATTTCTGACTTGATATAATTTTATTTTGGGCATATGAGGCTATACAGCTTATTTTTATGTAAAAATCTCTGTTCTCTCTGAATGCATTATAAATAAACTTTATGATCTCAGGATCCTTTCAACACTTAAATGTATAGTGTACCCAATAGGTGCTCTATAAAATTGATGACTGTTCGATATTTTGACAATGTCTTTGAGGCAAATGAACTTATAAACCAAAGTAAATTTTTCTAGCTCATCTTTAACAGATAAATCTCTCCACAAGCAATCTGTAGATCTATTATTCAAGATTTTACTTTTATATCCATTTTAAGGTATATGTATTTGTGAATTTTAAACGTAAGCAGGGCATTTAGAAAGAAAAACATTTCAGCATTTAGAAAGAGAAGACTTGACACTTTCATCTGCAAGGGAAACTTTAGAGAGGCATGACTTATTGAGAAGAGCGAGGCACAACTTACAAAAAACTCTCAATGGAATAGGAGAAAAGAAAATCATAGAGGAAGACAGAAGCCTTTTGACATGTTGTGATTTGGGGGTTCTCTCTAGATTTTATGTATTTCTGACAAGAGTGGGGACAGCAGGCTCTCACAAAGTGAATTTTAATAAGGTTTGCAATATACCAAAGAACTGAGATTTTCATCTCCAACTGATTTTTCAAAGTAGATAACATTCTAGCTACCTAGCTAGTCCACCTAGCTAGAATGGCAAATTTCAGACTGTTTTGGTGCTTCTGGCTGAGTTGGTTAGATTAAGAAGCAAGGTGAACCACTCACAAGCTAAGGATAGGCAATGAATACACCGGGGGAGAGTAAAAGTTTTTCTCATTGTAGCAAAAGCCAAAATCTAGTTAGGTAGACAATGTTGACAATGAGCTAGGAGACATATACTTACTCTACCATTCTTTCTTTTTTTTTTTTTTGAGTTGGAGTCTCACTCTGTTACCCAGACTGGAGTGCAGTGGCCGCTCCCGGCCACCGCAGCCTCGACCTGCTGGGCTCCAGCGATCCTTCCACCTCAGCCTTCTGAGTAGCCGGAATTACAGGCATGCGCTACCATGCCCGGCTGATTTTTTGATTTATTGTAGAGATGAGGTCTCGCTGCCCAAGTGGGTCTCGAACTCGCGGGCTCAGGCAATCCACTCACCTCAGCCTCCCAAAGGTGTGGGATTACAGGCTGAGCCACCGAACCCGGCCTCTACCATTCTTTCAATCTTAATATATATGTCACACAGTCATAAAATAATTATGTTAGAGTAATTGAAATATATAATATAGTTTATATTTTATTCAAAAATAATTGGTAGAAACATGTATTCATCTCTCTTCTTTCTTGGATAATTCCTGTGAAAGATACTTTCATTTATTCGATATTTATTTATTGAGCACCATACGTGATAGGCCTGATTCTAGGCACTGGGGTGATAATGGTGATATAAACAGACTTGAACTCTGCCTTCATAAAGTTTTCATGGGAGATGGGGATGCACAGATAAATGTAAAATTAAAAACTGTGCTAAATGCTTTAAAGGAAATTCTTGGGTTGCTATGAAAACATATGGCAGAAAGATGAGACAAAATCTGGATGATAAAGAATTCTTGCATGAGGAAGGAACATTTGAATTGAGATTAGAAATAATTGACTACATCACTGTGATGGGTGGGAAAAATAGTGTACAAAAGTAAGTATTCAAAAGCAGAGAGACCACAAAAACTTTAGCCTTCAGGCTGGGAATATTACGACAATGGAAGAGCCAGTGTAGAACTGTGCATACACTAATGTCTACACAGGGATCCACCCAAACAGCAGACCCAGTGTCTAAACATTTTTTCAACCCTGAGAATACACTTTGCAGAGTCAGTGTTGTACAATGACATAAAAGTTCTTCAAAAATTCATTTGAAGAAGAAAGGCCAGATGTGGTGGGCTCACACCTAATCCTATCTCTGGGAGGCCAAGGCAGGAGGCTTGCTTGAGCCCAGGAGTTCAAGATCAGCCTGGACAACATAGCAAGATTTTGTCTCGACAAAAAACAAACAAACAAACAAACAAAAAATTAACTGGGCTTGGTGTGCATGCCTGTAGTCTCACCTACTCAGGAGGCTGAGGTGGAAGGATTTTCTGAGCCTAGGAAGTCAAGGCTGTGGTGAACCATGACTGTGCCACGGCACTCCAACCTGGCCAACAGAGTGAGACTCTGACTAGAAAAACAAAACAAAACGAAAACAAACAAAAAACCCCCCAAACATAATAATGTAATGTGGTAATTATAAAAACAAAGTAAAGCACAAAACAAAAACACCTGGATGAATATGGTAATTTAGTAAATAATTATTTTGCATCATAAACTGGCAGACTATTGTTTGTTTGACTCTCTGCTATGAATTGAATTTTGTCTCCCTCCCCAAATTACTATGTTGAAACCCTAGGCTTCATTGTGATGGTATTTAGAGATGAAGCCCTGGAAGGTAATTAAGTTTAAATGAAGTCATAAGGAGGAGCCTTCATGGTAGCTTAATGCCATTATAAGATGAGACACCAGGGAGCTTCCTCTCTTTTTCTTTCTGTCCTGTGAGAATACAGAAAGAAGGTGACTGTCTGCAAGCCAGGAAGAGAGGCCTTACCAGAATACAGCCATGCTGACATCTTGATCTCAGACTTCCAGACTGTGAGAAGCAAATGTCAATTTTTTAATCCATCTAGTCAATGAAATTTTGTTATGGTAGCCTGAATTAAATACATTCACAAATTGATGGGTTTTTTTTTTTTAAATTCCAACATTTACAAATAGACAAGTCTTTTCTTTAACTAAAAAAAAATATAAAAGCTCTGATCTGGTGTGCCCACCTTCCCACAGGATATCATTTGGCTGTAGCTAGGTAGCGGTGGCTCCCTTTAAATAAAATATGTATCCTAGTTCATAATTCTTACCTCATTAAAAAAAAATCTCATCCATAGTTTAGCTTTTAGCTTTTACTGGCATGTCCCCTCTAGACATTCAAATTTGTGACCTTTTCACTAAATTAATCAGATTTAGAAAAACAAAGACGGAAATTTAAATCAAAAAAAATTGCAAGTATGCTGTATTTAGAGGGTACATGATTTTTATCTCTTACATCAAAACTATAATAAAAGGCAAAAAGCAGAAAGCTTTAGAAATCCTTAAGCATGATAGGTTAATCAGTGATAACATCAGTTTGTAGTTTGACAAATCCCTTTTTAGCTGAACCTTTCCTTTGCCTTTTTCTGGGGGACTTAATCTCAGTAATTGTACTCACCCACTCCCACATCACCATACCAAAAAATCACCTCCTTGATAGTGAGAGTGATGCTATGATAGAAAGTTGATTGACAAAATAATCAGAATTAAAGAGGAGAGAAAAGCCATTCTTTGACATATCAAACCTGCTGAAATTTTTTAAAAAATCATTGAGCTCTTGGTTAACCTATCCCAAGAATTCTTTCCTATCCTCACAAAATTTCTGAGTCTCATTTTTCTTATTCACAAAATAAAGAAAAATAATTTTCTATTCACTTGACAGGGATACATACATATCTCAGGGATTAGAAAGATATCTTAGAAATAAGTTCTGGATTTTAATCCAGAATAGGTCTTGTGAGAATCAGCCAAATATATGAAAAAAACAAAATGGAACAAACAGAGTAACATAGTACTCTGAGCTATTTTCTCTATTTCTTTTTTAGTGAGAATTTATGTTTGTAGGTTTATTATCTCTCTCCCCAAACCCTCCACCAAATCTTTATTTTCTTCCCACCACCCACCAATATTTTTCCTGTTACACTCTTCTCATTTTGGTACATGAGCCATTATTGTTCAGGTCTCCCAAGATGGAGATCAGCATGACGAAGTTTCACTGAATTGTGCTCTTGAATGAAACACGTAAAAGGGAATAAGCAGTCAAAAAGCAGAAGTGGGCAGAGGAAAGAGTGCAATGTGATTGCAACCAAAGTCTCAGCTTATTTTCTAATCTTTATAATTTTTATTTTCCTGAAGCTCTCAAAGTATTTTACCAACCAGTCCATTCCCTTGCATCAGTATCCCCTCATACTTTGCCCACAGTAAAGTTTTTAATACTAGCACCATCATAGTGTGTCAGAGGCCTCTAGAGTTCCATATATCATTAGAGGCGAGGTTCTCATTGCAGGCTGGGTGTTCCGGCTGCAGAGATGTTCCAGCTTCAAAATCCCATTTTAGTCTATTTCTGTGGACCACTTCTGATGCCAGTCCCTGGGGAGATCAATCATCTGAAGCAGAGATATGTGTTAAGGTAGGTTACTGGCAGTTCTTGAGAACAACATCTATAGGGTGGTCTATTTCCATCTCACGATAGCTTGATGCTTGGATATCTTAATTTTATGGCTAGATGGGTCTGACAGACTCAGCTTATTATGGGCAGTTCTGGTTGCATGACAATTTGATGCCCCATTCAGGATCTCTGTCTCTACGGGGCACAGCAGCACACAAGAAACTGTTTTTTTGAACTATGTAAATGCAGAATGGAGAATTCTAGTATCATATGACATGACCTGACTTCAGAAGGGTACCTATCTCTGTTGTGATTCTTCCATTCAAGCTTTCCTCACTCTCCATGTGGCATCTTTTATACTGCAGATACCTTTAATACCATATGGTCTACTGAGTTGTATGGACCAGATGATAGGGATGTTTGCACTGCAATTTGGAGCTGCTTCAGAAACATTTTCTATCCTGGATCCAACTTGAAACTGACAGCCTTTTATGTCATATGGTAAATAGATTGGAAGAGTATTCTATAGTGTAGAACCTGTCATGCAAACTGAACCCATATAAATTTACCAAGCATTGTATGCTCCTCTTTTTTTTTTTTTTTATTAATCAGTATTTTTTATTATGGTTTTGTGGGGTACAGTTAAGGGTTAGGTGTACAATGACGTTTCATTCAGGCACCCTGCAGATAATAAGTGTTTTCCTATCCCCCGACAGATATTTGCTACTGTTAATCCCATCCCCCTCCCCCCCATAGTTTCCCAGTACCATCAATCATTTTCTCATATATTGCTTTTGGATGTTCAAGGTCCATTATATGAGTGAGACATGTGATATTCGGATTTTGTTTTTGTGAGAGGTCACTCAGTATTATAGACTCTAGTTCCATACAGGTTGCAGCGAAATTCATGATTTTGTTCTTTTTTATGGCTGCGTAGTATTCCATTGTGTATATGTACCACATTTTTTTAATCCAGTCCTCTTTTGATGGGCAGCATGGTTGTTTCCAGGTTCTTGCTATTGTGAACAATGCTGCAATAAACATACGTGTGCAGGTATCTTTTTTATAGAGTGATTTGTGTTCTTCAGGGTATATTCCCAGTAGGGGGAATGCGGGGTCATATGGAAGGTCAATTTTTAGAGCTTTTAGGAATCACCACACCGCTTTTCACAGAGGTTGCACTAGTTTGCACTCCCACCAACAGTGTAGAAGTGTTCCCTTTTCACCACACCTCTCCAGCAGCTGTTATTGTGTAAGCTATTTTTGCTCAAAAAGTGTTGAGTTGATGCAGTGGATTATGCAAGTATTTCCAACAATTTGTGAGGCAGAGATGAGAAGATTAAATTAGCCCACAGGTTTGAGACTAGCCTGGGTAACATGGTGAGACCTCATAGAACAATGAATCAAAAAAGTTAGCCAGTGAGGTGACACATGCTT